>NC_089793.1:59904739-59915437 GCF_040412425.1 Macrobrachium rosenbergii
AAACAACACAACAATACAATTCAACGACATAATAAACAATGCAGACAAAAGAAACATTCCTAAAGGCAAGAAGAAAACACTACAACCCAAACTTCACGCCTGACATAAACAGACTCATAACAGAACGAAACAATTTAAATACACCACCCCACACACACAAATCACAACAAATCGCATACATGATTTAAACACAGAAATAAACACCAAATTAACTCAAAACAGACAGAGAACTGGCAAACTTTTCAAGGTACACTAGACTACAGAACCAACCCATCCAAACTACACAAAACTATCAACAGTCTCATCAATTCAAACAGTGGGAACACTCAAAGTCACGCCTCAATCACCACATCTGACAAGATCCCTTCACGCAAACAACAAGCCAACATCTTAATAAACCACTACGCAAAAATCAGCCACCTACGCAAATACAAAGAAGACAGACACATCTACAGACGCAAACAACAGTTCCCATTAGATTACACAGTAATACTAGCCACAACAGAAGACACTGCTAGAATCATTAAACAACTTAAAAACTCTGCAGCCATGGGCATCGATAACATTTCAAACATTCATTTAAAACATCTAGGTCCCAATGGCACACAAACACTGACAAACATACCCAATTATTCATACGCACACTGCATTATACCACACATTTGGAAACTAGGGAAAATAATAGCACTTCTAAACCAAACAAAACACCTACACAAGCAGCTTCATACAGACCTATAACTTTACTCTGCACACCATCAAAAGTAGTAGAACGCCTCATCTTACATAAAAACCACACCACACATACCACTGTCACCCACTCAACATGGCTACAGACCACACCACTCCACAACAACACTACTCACCAACCTTACAATAAAAATACAAGGTGGCATTAACTCCAGACGCCCACCACAAAGAACACTGCTAATCACAATTGACATAAAGTAAAGCCTTTGACGCCATCTCTAAACCACTTCTCATCAACAAAGTTTACAACACCACACTACACAACAACACCAAACGCTGGCTCATAATTACTTAACAGACAGACAAGCATTTGTACACTACAATGGCGAGTCATCCAAAATCAGAAACTTCGAACGGCGTCCCACAAGGCTCCGTCCGAAGCCCAACACTTTTAACCTATTCATGCATGACATACCAACACCACCTAACAACATATACATCTCCTCATATGCAGACGATCTAACAATCATATCAATACATGCAGACAAAAACGTATGCTCCACACAAGTACAGACTTACATAACACAACTTGGAAAACTGGATCACACAAAACAGATTACAGGTAGCACCAACAAAATCCACAAGTACACTACTCACTAGTCACAACAAAGAACATCAGTACAGACCCACAGCAACGCTGAACAACACCACAATTCCACACACACACGAAACAAAAATCCTAGGAGTCACATACAACACTTCAGTGTCATTTTGCTCCACATGTCAGTAACATCATCAAGAAATGCAGACCTAGACTAAATGCACTAAGATCACTAACAGGCACAACATTTGGACAACAAAAAGAAACGCTCATCACAGTATACAAACAATACATCCGCACCCTGCCATATCCAACACACAACTAAACAAACTACAAATAATACAAAACACAGCTCTGAGAATCATCCTTGGCAGTACACAATCCACACCAATAGAACACTTACACGCCGAAAACCAAGATTCTCACCATCAGGCAACACTTAGACATGAGAGGCACACAATTTTGGCATCGGTCATAAACAACACAAACAGCTCATGCTATTACCTTCACGACCACCCTCCAACACACAGGCAAATGCGAATACACCACACAGACACTATACAGATATCTTGAATTCTATACCACCACCCACAAACAGCACACAAAACAAAAAGCACATCCATACTCACCACCAGACAAGCACGTAATAACCTTCCCAACAACAAAATACTCGGCACCCCACCCAACATAAGCAGTACAGAAACACAGCTCTCAAGATTGGAGAGAGTACACCTGACTCGACTTCGTTGTGGTCATCACCAATCACTAAACACCTACAAACACCCCATAGACACCACCCAAACAGACATATGTCCCCTCTGCCAAGTTAGTCCCACACAATTACACATCTCTTAGTAGATTGCCCTAACTTGGCAGCTCCCTTAGACAACAACACAACATCCACACTACCACACAGTTATGGTCAGATCCAGTAAGCGTGGTGTCCTTCTTGCACAAACAAAAGTGCAGGCTTCCTGGCATAACAGAGTCTGGGGAACCACAACAACAACAACAACTGAGATTCTATTCGCAGAAGTTATAATCTTTCAGGGTTTAACTGTCCCCATCGTTGAGTGGCTGCGTAATGACCAGACGTACATTCTTGTTGAATTTATATGCATCTGGAATGGGAATTAAAGACCTTATTGATCCGATTCCGTGTGCTGGCTTTCATAAATCCTTATCCTCCATCTCCCGTGCCTTTGTGTTCTTGACCTCTCTCTACCTTCGGCTCTTCTAGGAAAATCGTGGATCACGCGTGATCCTGGATTTTCCTAGAATACCTTTTTGTTTATTACCCTTTGGCAATTAACCTTCTGGTATTCAATTTTATACATGTATTAGGATTTTGTATGGCTAAACTTCCGTATCTCTTGTAGTTAGGTCTATGGTTTTAGTTTGTGACTGCTACATCCCGGATTATCCTGGATTATGTTTCTGTTTATTACCCTTTGACAACTAACCATCTGGAATTCACGTTCTTTTTGTTTACTTTGTAACCTTCTTTTCATCTGTGTCTCATTTGTTCCCAGACGATGCATTAATAAACATGAAAACACTTGGTACTGAACTTCTGCCTGTCATTTTCCTGTTCTTAAACCACGATTCTCTTCACATGATCTACTAAACATATCAATACACCATGATTTTTTAAACATATAAATATATATTGCCTAAGATAGGAAGAACATATATATATATATATATATATATATATATATATTATAAAATATTGTCATATAAATCTTCATATATATATATATATATATATATATATATATAAATTGCTACATAAAATTAAAAACCAAACATTGATACATGCTTGATTCCACTCACAAAGTAAAAATATTTAACGACCCAATTGAGTACAATGGATAATCCAGGAGTTCTTTATATTATCAAATTGAAATCTACTTTGACTTTACTAAAACATCTGACTAAATAAAGAATGTTCTTCCTGGTCTGATTAAGGCAACTCTGTAGATGAATAAATTATATATGGAAAAACTGTTGGCCAGGGCCTTCTATCGTGTGAGGAAGATTATATATAACCTCAAACAACTCTTATTTAATTTTATTTACATAATAAACACAGATCAGAAGAATGAAGAAAAACTGACTGTGCCAGGGCAGGCAAGATTATCAACAGGATCTTGCTAAATGAATGAAGATTCTACACAGGAGCAATATTCTACACCGATGATGTCTTCATAACAGGGACATTGCAGAGAGGTAGGTTAAGGGGATGGCATAAGGCCACTGCACATGGGGATAGAGTGGAGATTGGTTCCACTGCAAGAGATGCAAGAAGCAATAATAATAAGATTCTCAAAGGGAACTGAGGGAATGCACAAATGGTGCCAAATAACTCAGTTCAACATTAAATGCATAATTACGTTAACACTTACTGCTTCAGCACAATTACTGAAAATGATCTCACAGTGGAAATAGAAAATAAATCAGACAGAGAAATAACAGGATCATGACTGACTAAGAAACCTTATTCTAGTATATCACCTTTGTCAACATGATGATGTCCTCATCCAATAGGGGAGCCGGCTCTGGAGGGAGGAAAATGAAGGGAGACCACAACAAAAATGTACTGGTCCGAACCATGGTGTCGAACACGTGGAAGGTACAAGGGACAGGCAAAAGTAAGGACATCTGTCCTTAGTGGGGTTTTGAGCGTTTCTCTTTCTAACTGCTGTTGCATGGTCCATTTATGACCTCGGGGAATTACGCCTTGGTATCCAGGTAGGTGGTGCAGAGGTCAATCTCTGCTTTGTGCAATGTAGCATTGTGCACGTGGGGCATTCCCACGTGGCAGGACAGCCAGACTTTCTCTTTTTGGCTCCTCCCCTTCTGGTCGTCCGACACCGGTGAGGAATTTGCATCTTCAGAGGCCACAGCTAGAAATCAGAATTTTAGGCAGTCATTTTGAACAGAGAGAAGGAAAGGTGAAGAACTGATGAAAGGGCGAATGAACCCTTACTTCTTTCTATTTAAGAAATAATTAAAATGAATGTATTCTCTATCAGTCACATGATAATGGTAAAACAAGTGAGGTTGCTTGGAAAGAAGTTTTTATCATTGCAATATATATATATATATATATATATATATATATATATATATATATATATATATATATATATATATATATATATATATATATATATATATATATATATATATATATATATATATATATATATATATATATATATATATATATATATATATATATATATATATATATATATATATATATATATATATATATATATATATATATATATATATATATATATATATATATATATATATTATATATATATATATATATATATATATATATATATATATATATATATATATATATATATATATATATATATATATATATATATATATATATATATATATATATATATATATATATATATATATATATATATATATATATATATATATATATATATATATATATATATATATATATATATATATATATATATATATATATATATATATATATATATATATATATATATATATATATATATATATATATATATATATATATGAATTTTTTTATCATAACATTGTTTTATACAATCATGAAATACAAATGTATTCTATCATAAATTCAATCTTTCCTCGGTATATCCCGTTGGAGGCTTGCGCTATGAAGAGGAATTTATATAAGTGATAAATGAATGGAATAATAGGGGACATAACCCGTGTGCGGCGATAAAGCCTATTCAGCGACTCCAGTTGGCGTAAACCATTGAGCCATCAAGAGGTATAAGTCTCTTGCCGAGATGTCGTGGACTGCTTTTACCCGTCGTGGCGGGGAAAGTGTACTAACCCTTTGACAATGACCACCTCCGCCATGACAGTTCATTGTATTACGTTTGGAACCGCCAGCTCTTGTTATGAATTTTTTATCACACCGTGATTTATATACAATCATGAAGCTACAAATGTCGCCAATATCGAAATTCACGCTACCTCGGTATATCTCCGTTGGAGAATTGTCGCCGAAGGAATTTATATAAGTGATAAATGAATTGGAATCGTTGGGGACACGAACCGCGACAGCCTATTCAGCGACTCAGTTGGCGTAAACCATTGAGCCATCAAAGAGAGGTATAAGTCTCTTGCCCGAGATATCGTACTGCTTTTACCCGTCGTGAGCAGGAGAAAGTGTACTAACCTCGACAATGACCACCTCCGCCATGACAGTTCATTGATGCGTTTGGAACCATATAACTCTTGTTATAATTTTTTATCACACCGTGATTTATATACAATCATGAAGCTACAAATAATAAATAATATATATAAATTCACGCTACCTCGGTATATCTCCGTTGATAATTGTCGCCGAAGCAATGGATATAAAGGGAATTCTTTGGATTCGTGGGGAAATCACGTACCGCGACTAAAACATCTGACTAAATAGGCTGATTAAGCCACCTCTCTGTGATGAATAAATTATGGAAAACTGTTGGCTGGGTTCCTTCTGAATGGAAGATTCCAACTCATTTATTCACTTATATAATTTTATTTACATAATAAACACAGATCAGAAGAATGAAGAATTTCGATATAACAGGATCTTGCTAAATGATTGTATATAAATCACGATGATAAAAATTCTAACAAGAGCTGTCTTCCAACGGGACATTGAGAGAGGTAGGTTATGGGGATGGCATAAGGTCATTGTCATGGGGATAGTGACACTTGGTTCCACACTGCAAGAGATGTAATGCAATAATGTCATTCTCAAAGGCAACTGAGGGAATGCACAAATGGTGCTAAATAACTCAGTTCAACACTAAATGGTTTATTGTCAACACTTGAGCTCACACTGAATGAAAAATGATCTCACAGTGGATAAGAAAATAAATCAGACAGAAAAATAACAGGATTTATCACTTACTAAGAAACCCTTATTCGGCGACACCTTTGTCAACGATGATGTACCAATAGGTAGCGCTGGCTCTGGATTAGGAAAATGAAGGAGACCACAACAAAATGTACTGGTAAACCATGAGTGTGAACACGTGGAGAATTCAAGGGACAAAAAGTAAGGACATCTGTCCAAACGGCTTTTTAGCGAACTCTTTCTGACTGCTGTTGCATGGTCCATTGACCTCGGGGAATTACGCCTTGGCATCCAGGTAGGTGGTGCACGAATCTCTGCTTTGTGTAATGTGGCACACCTGGGGCATTCCCACGTGCAAGAGACTTTTTCTCTTTTTGGCTCCTCCCTTCTGGTCGTCCGGAACCGGGTGAGAATTTGCATCTTCAGAGGCCAACCTAGAAATCAAATTTTAGGCAGTCATTTGAACAGAGAGGAAAGGTGTCCCCAGGTGATTCAATTCATTTATCACTTATATAAATTCCCCTTCTATTAAGAAATAATTAAAACGGATTGATATACCGAGGTAGCGTGAATTTCGATATTAAACAAGTGAGTTGTTGGAAATAAGTTTCATGATTATATATATATATATATATATATGTATATATATATATATATATATATATATATATATATATATATATATATATATATATATATATATATATATATATATATGATATAATATTTTGCTGGTGTTATAAACATGTGAATAATTTTGCTTTATTGAAACGAAAGTGTATCATGAGAATACCCATTTTTAAATATTACTCGATCATCCTTTGTTACCCATATGGATTTCCTTTATGTGAGCCTTTACATTACATTTTTATAATATTTTGCGTGTTATTTCAAGTCTTTATTATGCAGTCTTGCTTAAGACAAAAGAGGCCGAGGGTACCTGTAATCCAATTTACTCCGCTCATGCGGGAGGGTGAGTAGAGTGAAAAGTCTGAGAGGGAGATAGAAAAGAAAGAAGAGAATTTCTAGTCTTAATATTCCTCAGATCATTCAGCGTAAATATGCATTTGTTGAATGTATTATTTTTTTTTTTCTCGCATTGCGCCTGTGATATGAATTTGATGCTACCATTCATTTGTGCCATACCGTTTTCTTGAATTTTTCGTGACGGTCTTAAAACAACTTTGTTCCAATTTCGCGGTCCTCTAACTTTTCCCATTTCGTAAGTTCACAACGAAATTGTGTGGGTAATGTCTCCACCATTGCCTTTTGTTGGAAGTTTCTCCATATTTTTAAATTACCCTTGCATCTGCTTCTGATGTTTTTATTTTTTCCGTTTCACCATGTCTTGTACCTATATCATCTATATAGATTTCTTATACTGATTATTTCCCTTTCATAGTAACTGCTTAATAATTTCAGCTCATTAGTGTAGCTTTTTATTGCATATCTAGAATTTATTGATTTTAGTTCTCATTTATAGAACGGTTTCTCCTTTTCACGGAAATACTGAGATATCTTTCGTTCTTTTTGAAGTCACTCAAGGCATAAATTCTAAATTGTTGTCAGACTGTGCATATTTCATTTCTCATCTCGATTTTCATGCTTTCATGTTATTTCTCTCTCAGTTTTCCGATGTTTCTTGATCTTTCATTTTAATGCTGTTGTGTTTTTTTTTTCCAATTTCAATTCTTTCTATATTTTTTCTAGTTCTGGACGCAAGTAGATTGTTTTAGTGTTTATGACATTTTCTTTAGCGTCGGCTCTTTAAAAATCATTTGTTTATTGACAAAAAGCCAATCATTTCCATTATTATATAGATGCGCCGATGGTTTATGCAACCTGATATCCCTATCTAGCCCAGAAAAGAAGAAAGCAAAAACAAGCAGTGGTGGGGGAAGGGTTTCGCCTCTTAAGGGTGGAAGTCTAAAGGGAGACGGAGAACAAAGAAGAGAAAAATTCCAAAGCCTTACTGTGGAGGAGAGATCAAGCGCCTAACGGTTTAATGAGAAGAATACCGATTTCCAAGCACTAAATGTAGGAAGTGGCTGCTTGACGGGAGTGACAATGTCACCTGACCAAAATGGGCTAAAAATCGCAAAAAGATTGTCTAGTATGTCTAACATGGTGAGCCTGTCCCTTTGGCGTTACACAGACAATGGTCAATATATTCAGAACCTGCTGAGTAACATAAACACTGAAGTTTTATCTGCGAAAACAAAAGATATCAAAAGTCTGACTCTTGAACTCACAATTTTCACAGATTTTCAAAGTGCAAAGTAAACTTCATCTAAACCTCTTCACTATTTTGGATTCTCCCGGGTCTTCCCCCCGGCCGCAAGTCAAAAAAGAAATTGCGTCATATGAGAGAAACCTTTTCAATCCTTGATCGTTTCAAGACACTAAATATTTCCATTACATTTCACCTCACAGCTCATTACTTTTCTAATGAGCGCGAGGCGAATATCCCCGAGCATCTATTTACGATGGATGCGTTGCATTGATGGTATCTGATGTTTCTTTGGATTTCCATTCTACTTTCTATGTTCCCTGGATCCTGAAACTCTCTTCCTTTAAAGATCTGTCTATTGATTTCATCAAGTTATTCCCACTTTCCTTTCTCTCTTGTTTTTATTGTTTCCATCCGGAATGCACTGGACAAGGAAAATTGCCGGTCCCATCGGACTACGCATGAAAATCTTCAATTTATACGACCTTCATAAAGCTCGTGGGTTTCATTCCAAAGAGCATTTACGCGCATCAGCAAATTCCAGTTCCCTTCTCGAGGCCGGATTTGACGAAGGAGCTTTGTCTCCGGTTTTGCGGCTTTGGCGAATCTCATATTGACGGAAACCTTTACTCAGCATTTTATTATGAGTCTGGTTCGCGGCCGGCTGATGAAGAGTTAGAGGAATGTATTTCTGGTGATAGAAATTCATTTCTCGCTATAATGTGGTTCGGATTCCAGTGCTACAATACGAGCTGTAGGTCCCGTTGCTAAGTAACCAATTGGTTCTTAGCCACGTAAAATAAGTCTAATCCTTCGGGCCAGCCCTAGGAGAGCTGTTAATCAGCTCAGTGGTCTGGTAAAACTAAGGTATACTTACTTTAGGAGGCAAGAATGCTTTAAAAGCACTGCATTTTCTGAAGGATTTTTGGCTGTTTTTAAGTGGGGCTTGTTGGGAGATCAGGAGATTCTCAGTGAGTTCTGGATGACACCCAAACGAGCGGCTGGAGTTTGGAGCAGAAATAAAGAACTGGAAAGTTAAGAATTTTCTTTAAGAATTCGTATATACACACCTACATGCACCCTTACCCCACATTCATACACACACACTATGTATATATATATATATATATATATATATATATATATATATATATATATATATATATATATGTGTGTGTGTGTGTGTGTGTGTGTGTGTGTGTGTGTGTGTGTGTGTGTGTGTGTGTGTATGTGTCTGTGCTGCGTACAAAAGAGACTATATACAGAAGAAAAATAATACGCAACCATTTATCCATATAAAACTCGAGGATAAAAAGAAAATGGAGCGCCAAGAGATAAAACGATATTTATTCTGTAATAATCGGAAGTAAAGCCAATCCTGGTGAAACCAGCAAAGTGCTGCTCAGGAATAAGAAAAAAACCTCGAAAAAGGCTCTGGGTGACTCCCTCAGGCAAAGCATGAAAATTTGCAACTATTGCTGTATATTCTCTTAATAACTGAAAGATAAGATTTTATCTTTTATTTAGACTCTCTTGCTATTACATACTTTAATCTACAGCATATCCGTCACTTCGTGTGGTAATGGAAGAGGAGTTAGTGTAGGTTCAGTTTATCTCTTCAATAATATTAAAATTTACAAGGATATTCTAATTCGTTTTTTTATTTGTTTGTCTCCATTTGTTTGTTATTCTTATCATTATTTTACTCTTACTGATTTCTTTTTGTAATATTCCTATTTCTAAGAATTCTATTTTTAGGCAGCTTTCTAAATAAGGTCACTAAGGTCATCAGTTCGAGCATTTTGAATATCTGTAGTAACAGAGCTCAGTTCAGAGCCTACATCCGCATTTTGCCTCTTAACGCTTACTAGGTATTTTAAATCTGACCCTGCCCATTGAATGTTCTGCTTGTTAAAGGTTACTGATGTCAACATTGCATGTGAACCAGATCTTATGACTTTAAATGTTCATATTACTATACTTGATTAATAATGATCACAGTATGATTCTTCAGTACTAAAATATACAAATATGCATCCAGTTACAAAGAATTTGAAATTTCTACAACCTGTTTTTTTATAATGTTGAGACGGTTTCTAGAGGAATAAATCAACTACAATGGCTTTGATTATGTCCAGAAGGTTATCCAACAAATGAGTCTGTGAAGTATTTCCTGACGTGGAAAAAGTAGGTATCTGGTCTTTCCTGACTTCGTTAGTAATAACAGTCTAGTTTTCGTTCCTTCAGCATATGTACATTTCGCCTTAGATTTTGCCATTCTTATAA
>NC_089793.1:59915937-59935937 GCF_040412425.1 Macrobrachium rosenbergii
CACACAGTTTAACCCATTATATCCCAGCGTCCTCATTTGAGGACACACATTTCAAGATTTTTACTTTTTTTCTTATCAATTATCACATTTGAATAATGCATGCATTATTATTTCATATTACAACCCTTTATTATCTTTTTTATTAGTATTAAGAACTTACAAGACTTTTTATGACAACTAAAGTTATACAAAACGTGCCTATCTCATTGTAAGTTCATAATTTTTCGAAGTTATTATATAATATATAATGAATTTCCCAAAGTATATAAATTAATCTATTACCTACATTTTAAGTATTAATTGTGAATTATAAAATCAGCGAAGTTGTTCATTATCAACTTGAAAATTGTGTCCTCAAATGAGGACGCTGGGATGAAGCATTATAAATCCTGATCAAAACTTGTGAAGTATGCTGGACGAACCTACCAGCCTACTCCTCGTTTTTTGTCTGTTTTTTCGAATCTCGTTGTGACCATGCAGTGAGAGAATATCCATCTATGGTGGGGCATTATTTTTTGATTACTGAAAACTTAAAAAAAAATAACAATATTACTAAAAAGTTGTGATGAAACAGAGAGGACAAACATTCCAGAAAACAATTTGAAGAAATGAAAGAAGACTTAGACTCACCTAACACCTCTGGAATTATTTGAAACAACAATGTCCTCAGATATTTATGATCACATTGTAGAAGGAAACTGTTCTGTTATACACGGCCAGCAGAAACAAACTGGATTTTGTGTCTTAGTGCAGATGAATCTGAAATTCTGATAGGAATTCTTCTTTGTCACCAATTGCCATCGGAGAGGCATTATTGGTCAAAGATGAAGACCTGGTGCACCCATTGTAAAAAGCAATGTCTCGGAATAAATTTCAAGGTTGGAAGATACAGTATTTGGATATCGCAGATGCAGAAAATAACAAAGGGATAAAGTGATTCAAAGTAAGAAGCTCGATTTGAAGCTTCAGAAATCATTTGTTCAATATGGAGTATTTGAGGAATGCATTAGTTAGTGTTGACGAAATGATGGTAAAATATTATGGGCATAACTCCTGAAGCAGTTTATCCAGGTGAAACCTACTAGGTTTGGATATAAACTTTGGGCGCTTTAGGACCTCAGGCTACTGTTATAATTTTGATCTTTACTGTGGTAAGAATCCTCAACTAGATAAGAATGATGAAATAGCATTGTCTAAAGTTGTCTTGAAGATGCTTGAAGCTGTAGCAGATCCAGAATCTCATACTGTTTTTTTTTATAATTATTTTACTGGTTATGAATTATTAGTTCACCTACGAAATATTGGTTTTCAAGCGTCGGGAACACTCAGAGAAAATCGTTTGAAGAACTGTACATTGAAATCAACAAATGATATGAAAAAAAACAAGAGGCTCATATGACTACAGGTTTGACACCAATGAAGAAGTACTGATGGTAAATTGGCTAGATAACAAATGTGTAACTGTTGGTACTAATTACGACACTGTAGAACCCCTTGCAAAGGTCCAACGTTGGATTAAGACATCAAAGTCAAAGGAAGCGTTCCTCAACCAAATGCAATTTTCGACTATAATAAATGTATGGGTGGTGTAGATCACCATGATTGGTTAGTAGGAAATATTCTGTTTCTATTCGAGGAAAGAAATGGTATTGGCCTTTATTCATTAGAATGAGAGATATGGCAGTTGTGAACTCATGGATCATTTATAAATTGCTGCACCAAGGACATGGTTTCACACATCTGAGTCTACTAGATTTCAAAAGGGCAATTTCTGTAGCTTATCTGAAGTTGGCTTGCATGGAAGGCTCAGTAGGAAGACCCTTACACTCACGCACAAATTTTGCTGATGTTCGTTATGATGGTAAAGATCATTTTATTGAAAAGCGCAACAATCAGCAGAGGTGTATGAACAAACCATGTACAGCAAAACCAAGAACCTTTTGCTCTAAATGCAATGTGACTCTTTGTATTGAATGTTTCAGCTCTTATCAGGGAGTGGTCTGTCAGAGTCTTTGCCCTTGGGACGGCTCCTTCTTGAATTGAAACAATAAATTCCGTTGAACTTAAACACTGTATTTTTACTTTTATTCGCGTGAAATGACTGGGAACGTAAGACTTGCTTCTCTCTCTCTCTCTCTCTCTCTCTCTCTCTCTCTCTCTCTCTCTCTCTCTCTCTCTCTATGATTAGTAGACTATGTATAGTCTCATCCAGCTCTCGAAAATGTTGTATATACTTATACACACTCACAAAAGCAGACATTCTGTAATCCTGGTCAATCCAGCTCGCCTGGAAATGTTGACATGCTTGTAAACATACATAACACAATTTCACTTACATCTTACTAAACAATTATTCCTTCAAAATTCAGCATCTGCATGACATTAAAGATATGAAGTCATGGGTCTTTGAAATCACCGAAAATGAGAGATTCCATCTGTTCTCTAAACCGCTACATAAAAACGCTACTAGAGGGAACTTACTCGAAAGAAGAACATTAGTCCATCTCACAAATCATAATTTGGCACTACATAAGCTGAAGACTCTCCTCAGCACAAAAATGTTGCAATTGTTAAGAAAAAGAAAGTTTTAAACTTTCAAATTTGGAAATCTGGCTTCATATACAGACAATTTCAGTATTTACCTTCTTGTTACTGAATAAAAATGTGAAATTTAATGTTGCAACAAAGTTTTGTATTGTTATTTACTCTCACCAATATTCCTCAGTCATTGTAATAACAACGAACCACTCTTCCAGCGCGAATGCCATTCCACCTTCCTTGCATTTTACATCGTATATCACCGTCACCGCCGTCTTAAGAGCCTGATATAACAGAAACGTATTCAAGATTGATACATTTCATTTTGTAATGAAGACCCAGATGATATAACTTATTTTCTGTTTGAAATTAAATATTGCCTCTTCTACCAAATATTTATCATGATTGCTTTTCTCTGAGAATATTTCATTCTAGCCGCCAGATTAATTTCCTGCTTTTCTCACAGACGTTGTTAAGGCTCTCGACAAACCATTATTAAAAGTCCTTCTAAGACCTGCATAGTCTTTGTTTCCTTTACAATGCATGCTGTCAGTTATTATATAGTTCTCATTTGTATATATTCAGTGTATTTCTAACATAACCGAACTTTAAATATTTTCTGGAAAGAACATTAAAGTCCCTAAAAACAAGAAATCCGCCGAACCGACTTTGCATTATACGTTCTGAAACATATTCCCAAAACATCTTTTAATTTTAACTCTTTGATGTGCAAGAACATCTCTCTAAAGCATGGCTTCTATTTTGCTCATCTATTTTTTCTCTATTTCTGGCGGACGCTGATTCTTTGCTCATTTTCCTCTCAGAATTTCACCTTTTTCTTTCAACCCACAACTAGAGAGCCATGATCTTACTTATTTCCTTGTCCTTCAGTCTCATCACCTAATTTCAACATACACATCTTGAATAGTCTAATTACCTATTTCCTTTGCCTTTGCCCATTGTATTATTTCGACCTACATTCTGCTTGCGGAATGCCGGTGTTTACATTTTAACATTAGTTTTCGTGAAAAATGAACTTTCCCAGTTACCATGAAACAACATTACACTTCCCTGTTTGTTGGTATTACAAGAATAAGATATTCTCCAGATATCCATTCAGAACTGTGCACTATTACTGAGTTTAATGGCTTTGATTTATCATGGTTTTCCACGACAGTTTCCTCTTTCCCAAGCCATCTTGCATTAAATGTTTTAACATCTGCTTATCTTTCCTCTGATCGAGGGTAGCTGTCAGAGGTTCCCTCCACACTCATCCTCTCTATCACTAAGACCTTCTCTTTCTGTTTGTTCAGTTTTCACTAAACCTCTCATCTCGACTACTATTTGATCACAAGAAAACCAGTCGTGTATTTAGTCTGAGTTTTTCATTACTATCTTCTGTATCTTTCCTTCAATATCCCAATTTCTATGATATCATCTACAACTCGTAAACAAACACACACACACAAGTAAGAAGAGAGACAGGCAGACATACAGACAAAACAGATATTCGCGTTTTTTTTACTAGAAATTTTCAAAATCGTATATTTTATTCCCTTGATACAGGACTACATCCCGACTCATTTCGGAGATGGATTTTCTCCATCAAAAGATGGCAGAAAAGACAAACTGCTGTATTGGAGCATGGAAGGAAGCTGAATTGAAGCTGATTTATTACCTCATTACCAGAATAGAGATAATCTGGGTGTCAATACGAAATCTTTTGAGGCAGATAAAAAGGCTGACAGGCAGAGAGGAGACATGAGAGGAAATATGATTTATGATTTTGCTCACGTGAGCGAAGGATTATCTCCAAGTCCTAAAATTCTGAATTTTGATATGATGCATATCCTCTAACGCGGCCATCATCATGCATGTCGGTCACCTAGTTCTCTCTCTCCGCTCTCTCTTTCTCTTTTCATCTTTGGTAGCGACCCAATTCAGCTAAAAGCATGCACGATGCCAAATTTACTGATGCGGACAAGAGGCAGAGTGTGTTTAAAGAAAATGGGTCCAAATCATTTGTAATAGCTCGCGATCGAACTCTGAAATTCTGGCTGGGGAGGTAAGTGTGGGACCAGTGAAACACGAATATCAAAAGGATGAGAGAGAGAGAGAGAGAGAGAGAGAGAGAGAGAGAGAGAGAGAGAGAGAGAGAGAGAGAGAGAGAGAGAGAGAACTTTTTATGATTCCGTATATTAACATATAGGAAAAAGCATTTTTCAAGCGAGGGACGGGGTTCCATGAGATGGGCAAATTTTTTTGGTGAAATTTGGATTAAAATAATCAGTAATTTGTCTGTAGGAAATGACAAGGATATAATGATAAAAATCCGATTTTTTCTTATGTTCATAAATCTTGTCTCAGCCATAATTAAATGTCTCAATGTTAAATGTGCCAACAAAAAACACAAATATAAATAAACAATATACATACACACACACACACATATATATGTTTATATGTGTGTGTATGTGTGTGTGTGTGTGTGTGTGTGTGTGTGTATTGCACATAATGATCAAAGTTCCTGAAAGGCATTTTGTTTTATGAAATATGTAAATCTCCTCCTTTCAATATCAGCTCCAGATCTCCTCATCTCTTACGGGTATCCTCTGAAAAAGCACTGATCATTTACCCATTTCCCAACAACCAGAGGAGAGAAGAAGTTTTTTATCTTCCCAAACCTGACTCAAAAATACCTGTGTAAAACTTTTCCTCGACAAACAATTTCTCAAATCCACAAATAAAGATGCAATGATCCCTCATTAGATCTTCCTCCAGAAGAGGCTCCCGTCGGTGCAGCTTGGAATAAAGGGAATTGATGGAAAATTCCAGTATATTGAGAGATAGCATAAAAAAAATAAGGAGTGAAGGAGTGTGATATGTGGCTTCTACAGAATTTGTTAATTACATTTCATATGAAAGAGACCTAACGCTTCATAAACGATGAAGGTTTATGCAAGTATCATGAAATCTAAAAAAATCAGCGTTCGAAATCTTCAAAATTAAAATGTTTGATTAAAAAGTGAATTCAAGAGGATATTCAGAATAAGAATAACTGGAAAAATTCAGAAACTATCTGTAAACTTGAAATGGTAAAGATCTAAAAAAGTATAATTCGGAATAAAAGCGCGAAGAAAGTTACAGGACCTGCAAATGGGAATAAAATCATTTTAAAATTGCAAATAGAATTGTAGGAACGATAAAACTGTGAAAAGATAAATAAAATAAATTTTTAGAGCCACACAGCGAACGAAATCACGAAATTTGAGGTGCGCCTGAGAAGCACTTTTAACTTTCCAAAGATTTTTGTTATTTTATTTTCCCCTTTTTTTTTTTTTTTTTTTTGTTTTTGCAAAACAATGTTAAGAAGTTTTGTAATGATATAGATATTTTCCAATCTCAAATAAAATATTTCTTTGCAGTTTGAATATATTTCTTTTATACTACAGCCATATTTATCCCAAATTTATCCCCACTCTTCATTTTTAGATGGCATGTCAATATCATTATGAAATACAAGGACCAATTCAACTTACAAACGTTCCCTGCTTATTGAGAAATAAAAAAGGGTTAGCACATCAATGACACATTTTTCCTGCTCTCGTCTTCGCAGCGTTTCTACCGGCCCCACGCAATGTAAGAACACCATGTTGACCTCATATCGTCACTGAGGTCTGGAAATGATGTGAAATGAAATTAGAGAAATGAAATTACAACTTAAGCGTCTATAAAAGTTGGCTAATGATGATGAACTAAACGATAAGGAAGTTGGAAAATAAACGATAAGGAAGTTGGAAAAATAATGTAAATGTAGTTTTAAAAAGTATCTTTATTTAAATATTATGCTTTCTAACGTCAGAAAATAACCCTATTTCATAAGTAAATGAAATCATTTAGCCATAGGAAGATACATATTAAGATAAGGTCGTTTCATAACATTACACCCCTCTTTTGTTTTAGATAACAAGAGATAACGATTTTAAAACTTAGCTCATGTCTGATAAAAAGAAAACTGCATTTTTTTAATTTATATGATATCCTATAAAATAAGAAAAAAATACTTCTGCAATCTAGATTTTGTTACTTGATGAAAAGGAAAATGATGCAGGCATTGGACTTAATGTTCTCAATTGTGTTATCTCAAAACTACTATGAAAGCAGTGAAAAAACATCTTGAGAGTTATAAAAATATCCCATTAAACTAAAGCAATAAAGCAATATTTTACCTTCTGAGGAATGATAAACAGCGCACATAACAAAACTTGATAACACTGAAATAGACTGGAATAGTTACAGCGTGCGTGACTTGTACTTTTTTTTCCCGCGACTGGCAGTTGCATCGGCGTTTAGGAGCTAATTGGGGATTACAGAATACTTTGTTTGTTTGAATATTTTAATTATTTTTGAGGACCTTGGGTTATTGTCTTGATAATTGCTTGACGGTTGTTGGGTTATTGGGAGTAAATATTTCTTACGCTATTGGGTAAACATTTCTTAGATTTTAAACTTTTTTTTTTAAGTTACATACATACGTGGTTTATTTTCGTTACATACGTTCGCGTGTGTAAGTGGGTTATTGTAATTACTGTTTGGTCTTGCAAGGAGAGGTGTTGTTGGGTGTAGGAGAGGGCAGACTTCTTGTTTCCAAGGGGAAGGGAACAATTTTTCTTTCTTCTCTGTCTATCTCGTCCCTCTTCCGTTTGCTCGATTCCCGTTTTCTTTAGTTGAGGGTCGACTTGCGTGTTCTCTCGTGGGGGTCGACTGTGTGTGTGTGTGTGTTTTTTTTTTTTTTTTTTTTTGCCCTTGAAGACTCGATGTTAATCTTGGCCTACTTTGCGGTCCGCTGTGTGCTCGGCCCATCTACATATTTTTTTTTTATTTTTTCGTGGGGTTATGAATTAATTGTGGGTTTGAATAGTACTTCCTTTTGATTTTGGGGGTTAATTGTTGATATAAAGTGATATTAATATTGTGGGGATCTTCCTTTTTTACGGTTTTCTTTGCGGGGGGGGGGGGGGTTTCCTTCCGACGGTCGCATCAGGAGTTCGTCCATTCCAAGGGTTCGTGGATGGGTTCTTTCTCAACCAGTGCAGTTTTTTATTGAGACGTTGATCATTTTCTAATTGCTAAGGGGATTAAAGATGACATAGTGGCATTCAGGGAAGCTAAAGTTCTATTTGATTTTAATCAAGGTGATTAGGTTATCGTTGTTGCAGTCATTAATTCACCAGGTGCAATACTTGGTCGGCTCTCCAAGAATTTCTTAGGACAGCTTCTGGTGCTGTGCGGTGCGGAGATTCGATCCGTAGTGTGAAGGGTTTTGTTAAAATCTGGAAGGGCCACAAGTCGGTGGTTGGGGGGAGTTCTCGGACGCCACGGTTTCGTTGGTTTAATTGTAGTATGCAGGGACACATCAAGAGGTTTTGCCGAGTCAAATTACTGTGGCAGTTGTAAGAGTTTTCATCACCCTTGGTGGTCTTGTCCGTCTCTTCATCGGGATAATGTTAGACTTGCATTTCTGAGGGTTTGGTAAGTTAGGTAAGAAAACTCCTCAAGGCGGTTTTTCAGGGGGATATTAGGGACTCCGGTTATTTAAAGGGGAAAGAGTGATGGGTCTTTCTTGTCATATAGGACTTCTGGCTGAGCCCTTAGAGCCGAATCCAATTGCGAAAGGGTCTGTGCATGGTGCCGATGTCTCGGTACTGATTGATACTGGTGCGCCTGTTAATCTGATGAAGTATGATTTATATCGATCGATGTTTTCAAATCGCTATTTGGGGCCTACTAAAGAGACAGTATCTATGTGCTGTTCAAGCAAATAGGTTGAGTGTTTTGGGTTACACGGACGTTTGTTTGTCTTTGGGAAGTAAAGTTTTTATAGAACCACTTTTGGTTTTACGAGGGGCTGCTTTGGGGAATACATTGTTACTGGGTCATCCAGCTTGCCAGCGAAACAGAATCTCGGTTCCTATGGGGCACCTGGGTTTTTTGTCCCATACAGTGATAATGATGAGATTAAAGGGGATCATGATAAAGGATCGGGTGTTGATAACGGTTTACGGGGTGATGCTGAATATGTTTCGGAGGGGAAGAAGTGCTATGAAGGTATTTTATCAGAAGATGTGGTTTTGGGCCCAGGTATGGCTGCTCTGCTGAAAGTCCGAGTGAAAGATATAAAAATGTCCAAACAGGTGTGGGTGAGTGAGGGTAGCGAGAAGCTGAAGGGCATATTGAGTATGGTTTCTATAAGCAATGTGTCTGATACAAGGTTTATCTGGGTACAGTTACTAAACTGCAACGATTCAGTTCGAAGATATCAGAAGGACACATATTTGGGAGATTTTGAGGATTGGGTTGATGACAACAACGAGTTTTCAGAGGCAGAATTACAGGTTAGGATCATTTAGCTAATGTTTATTATAACGAGTATATAGAGGGGTGGGAAATGTTTTGGCTGAGTATGCAGATATTGTCGCTCTAAAGGGGATAAGTTGGGGTTAACTAATGTGTTAGAACACAAGGTTCACTAATAATTTCGATCATGCTCTGGAATTCTTTTATTTCTCAAGTATTTCCATTAAAGGACAGCATTATCGAAATTATTAACTTCTTCCTTTTTTCTCATACTTCATAGTGGGACAAATTCGTATTTCCCCAAAATTTCTTTGTTTCGGCGATTTCATTCGCAGAGTCAATGCACAAAACCTCTTTCGGTTTTTCGCTTTCATTTGTGATGTTTTACTTTCATGGCATTTTATGGCAGTTTTAGAATGACTTTCTTCTAATTTTCCGGTCCTATAACTTTCATGGCTGTTTGTTATGGTTTTATTGACAGGTATTTTCTGTTATCTCAATATGATCTGGTCCTGTTGTCCCCTGTATTAAAACCATTAGAGTAATGTATGACCTGTGAAGGACGAGAAAATTCACTCCAAAGCTTCAGGACCAAAAATACGATGAAATATTACGTCACGACGGAAGATCCTCAACAGGTCTTTTGTGAAGAAGTATTTAAAAAAAAAAAAACACTGAAAAAACAGAGAACTCTATGAAATGTATCAATGAGAAATATCTAGTTTTAATCATTATGCTTTTTCAACGGTATAAAATTTATTTCATATTTAAATTATGTTATTTTATGGTATTATACACTTTCCGTATCTGTACAATGGCGTTTTATAATATCTTATATTTAACACGTAGGATTAATCAGGAAATACTTTTTGTTTGTAGTTATTGACATTCAGTAACACACTGTATTCAACTCTGTTTTGAGATCATGTAATTTCATGAGAATAAAAAAGGTCTTTAAAGATCAGAGCTGTCATTTTATACCGTTGAATATTTTTGCATTCAGATGATTTCGATCTATAACAATGAAAAAAAAAATGGAATTGACCCTTACTTTTATTACGGAAAAAATATTTTTACGCATGAATAAAGTCTTTTAACTCTTTAAAAGACTCGGTATACATATTTCAATTGAGCCTTGTGATCTCATATTCATGGAAAAATCGTTAAAAGTTTACGAGTGAGCAAAGTATTTCCAGAAGGGTCATGAAAGTGGAAAACTTTTAATAGTTTTTTCACGGAACGAGAAAGAGATACAGAAAACTGATATGAAAATAGAATTGTGAAACTATGAAGAATTAATTACCTCTAATGTACCTTTACAAAAATCCTTATCGCTAACTCTTGTGAAGAAGGCAAAAACAAAATAGTAGTAATAAAAAAAATAGTAAATGCGATACATATTAAAAATAAAGATTAAATTTTGCTGAATCTCGATAATCAAAGAGAGTAAATGAGGGCTTCATAATGTGTTACGAGAATTAATATGAAAACTGAAAATTGCAAAAATGCATTCAAATTACATTAAAGCGCTAAAATGACATTAGAAAACGGAAACAAAAACAAATAGAGGGTTTGATACAATTTTGAAAGTAAAAGGCATGAAATTTAAGTAGTATTAAGGAAAATGCTTTCAATTATTTTCTTTTTAAACTGCAGCACTTGTATGAGAGTAATCAGTGCACTCATTCTACCCTGAGATTAATTTACAGCGTAAAAGGATAGAAACCACTTAAGACGAACAGGTAGTACAGGCTATCTTTATTCACAAGATGAAACTTTCTGTTGCTTTACAGCCTAAAATATATTCGTCTAAAACTAAAATATGAAAAAGGAATGAACATTGTTGATCAGCGTTCAGCCGCTTTAGATTAAAAGCAAAATTTACGGAAAGAGAACACAAAAACTCTTTATGCATTGAATAGACATATTCCACCTCTTTCTGAAGTCAAAAAATGAAATTGAATAAGTATTAGTGTCAAGTGAGTCAAAGATATTAAGAAATTCCGAAGTCCTGTAAAGGAGCAGCATTATTCCATTTTCTTTTATTCCTGACTACTAAATGAGGTGTTCTGCCTTTCTTAAAAACCCTTCATTACTGCGGGAAATTCTCTGTTACCTGTCTGACACTCAGAATATATTAGAGCCTTTATTAATAGGCCCTGCACGCTGTATTGCAGTTACATATTATTTGTGGCATTTCCATATCTAGAATTGTTCCAGATACAGAAGAATCGACATGGAGGTTTGAGCCTCAGTCTTTCTAGCTCACAGTTTGGGGACGATACTGAATTTGTTGCTGTTACCGAGGATAAAAGAGAGGGAGAAAGTGTAGAAGAATTTATGAGAGAGGAAAAGTCGTTGACTTGTTTTCATCCTGTTTTATATATATATATATATATATATATATATATATATATATATATATATATATATATATATATATATATATATATATATATATATATATATATATATATATATATATATATATATATATATATATATATATATATATATATATATATATATATATATATATATATATATATATATATATATATATATATATATATATATATATATATATATATATATATATATATATATATATATATATATATATATATATATATATATATATATATATATATACGTGGTATTAAAAGTTCCAGGAAAAATTGTTGAATGATGTATATATAATATACCCAAATATATAAACAATAGTGATCCATATAGAGTTAACATATATATGGTGTTAACATCTGCTTATGAACCCATGGAAAATAAAAATTTTGAGATAGCTACAATGATCAAGTTTATTGGAAACCATAAATATATTGAATACAAGTTTATTTATATCCATAGTTGTTTATGATTGGATAAAGCGATTTAAGGATGGTCGGGAGGACCTCAAAGACAACCCAAGAGAGGGAGGACCATCGACTGCAAAAAATGAAAGAATTGTGGCATGCAGAATCTAGTGGATGAAGATCGTCGGATTACTATCGATATGATAGCTAATGAAACTGGGATCTCCATGGTTCCGCATTTTCAATTTTAAATGAAAATCTTGGTTTGAGTAAACTTTCAGCACGTTGGGTCCCAAAGCGTTGCGCGAAGACCAACTGCATCAAAGATGAACTTTTCTCTTGCAGTTTTAACGAAGATTGAATCAAATGAATCAGTTTTTGACCGGATTGTTACTGGAGATGAAACTTGATCCATCAATATGACTCAGAAAGTAAAATTCAATCAAAGCAATGGTTACCAAGAGGTTCAGCTGCACCAGTGAAGTTCAAAGTGGCGAGATCTGCCCAGAAGGTTATGGCAACAGTGTTTTGGGACTCCAAAGGAGTGATTTTGATTGATTTCCTTGAAGGACAAAAAACAATCAGGAACTAAAAGGTGTTTTGCTAAAAGAAGACTGCATTGGCTAAAAACGTCGAGGAAAGTTGCACCGCAGAATTTTGTTCCATCATGATAACGCTCCAGCACATTCATCAAGGGTTGCAAGAGAAGTCCTACGGAAATTTAGGTGGGAAACTCTTCCACATCCTCCTTATAGTCCTGATGTTGCTCCTTCAGATTTTTTCCTGTTCCCAAAACTCAAGGAACACTTAAGATAGTCCGGTTTGAATCTTTGGATGCTGCTAAACATGCAGTTTCAACATGGTTTAATAGAAAGTTCTATATGAATTTTTCCTGGAACGTATATATATATATATATATATATATATATATATATATATATATATATATATATATATATATATATATATATATATATATATATATATATATATATAAATATATATATATATATATATATATATATATATATATATATATATATATATATATATATATATATATATATATATATATATATATATATATATATATATATATATATATATATATATATATATATATATACATATATATATATATATATATATATATATATATATATATATATATATATATATATATATATATATATATATATATATATATATATATATATATATATATATACGCATCATACTCTAGAGCAAGCGCTTATTCACATACCCATGTACTTGGTATTGAAATAAAAGATCACCATTCTAGACGTTAGACATACGATAATAACTCAAGTAATGGGGCATTTTTCGCTCATCGCCAACATCACTGAAATCCTGTAAACATTGAAAGGACGTCTTCTGGAATATCATAACGACTCTGGCATGAAAATAGCATGTCTTACTTCAGACTCACATGGTCTCAGTTTCTAGTCAAGTAGATATAATATGTCAACACCTACGGTGGTAATGTCGGGAAAATAATGAATTCCCGTTTCAGGGGGCATCATTGCGACTCTCCTCTTGTGGCGAAGTCATTCCCTTAAGCTTCCCACATGCCCGGATAAAAAGGAAGGGATGAGCAAAGTGTTAATCGCCTGGCTCGCAACTTTGGGAGTCTGAAGAGATTGACACTGAGTCACTTGTGTGAGTAAGTGAAGAGTCACGTCATGCGCAGGACTGACACTCCCTTATGGGTGATGTTGGATTTGTGAATATTTCCTTGTATAATTTTCCACTTTTACCCGAAATCCTGCTTCCTAAATCTGTCCCTGTCTGGAGTGTGAATCCCTTTAAGCTGTTGCATTGAACTGAATATAGAACTTAGGCCAAAGGCCAAGCATTGGGCCCTATGAGGTCATTCAGAGGCGAAACGGAAATTGACAGTAAAAGGTTTGAAAGATGTAACAGGAGGAAAACCTCGCAGTTGCACTAGGAATCAGTTGTTAGGAGAGGGTGGAACGTAAGATCGAAGACAGGGAATATGAAAGGAGGTACAGTAAAAGGAACGAAAGGAGTTGCAACTAGGGGACGAAGGGACGCTGCAAAGGACCTGAAAGTAATGCCTACATGAGGGTCAATGACGGCTCTACCCCCCTACGGGGCTTTTTTGCGAAAATACATCATCATCATCATCATCCCATTCTTGCCCCTCTTTTACATACCAGTTACTAATTCGTCAATGGCCCAGCACCGATGCAGCGTGATAATACAAGTACCGTCCTTCGAACTCGATGGCTTTTTCGAAGTTAAATTTGGCAAAACCAGCAATGCTGAAATTCTGTTCTGTCGTTCGGTTTCGAGTTTTGATATTTCGGCGAAACATAAAAAAAAAAAAAAATGTGCTAACGAACCAAATTCTTTATTTTGTGTGCAATTCACGAGTAATTATGGAAAAGCAGAAAAATTTCTTTCATAACTTTCCATAGTTACTTATAAGGAAAAAGACTTTACAGTACTCTTCATTCTCTTGTTGTCCCATTCATCAAAACTGAGCATTCGCAACCAAAGGTAAAACAAGTCTTTTATGCACGCGAAAGGTTTATAACCATCCTTTTGACATTGCGTCACCTAATTACCCCAGTGATGCATCAAGAGTGATTACATCATCGGTGATTGGCAGTGAAAACTCATACAAAAACAGGACCTTTTTTAGCAGCTGCCTCTTTGTCTGACTGTCTGTCCGTGTGTCCCCCTGACTGATACGATCTCCCACAAGGGAGAAGTCCCGGATTGAATTCGCTAGTGAAAAAGAAACAATCTGACTCAAGTACCTGATGGTCAATAGAGTGGTGGTGATCGTAGCTATGGGTAATGAGAGAGAGAGAGAGAGAGAGAGAGAGAGAGAGAGAGAGAGATTATTTAAGCATGACTGTAAAAAAGTTTTTGAGGAAACCTTCTCTCTCTCTCTCTCTCTCTCTCTCTCTCTCTCTCTCTCTCTCTCTCTCTCTCTCCATTCTTGCTCATTTTCTCTTCACCTTTGCGTTGTTCATCTGTTGTTCAACATATTGTAATTTCTCTGCAGTTACAAACTTTAGACAGACATTTGCATAGTCCTGTTGACTTCATTCATGCAAATGAAACTTCACTTATGCTTGAATGAATGTTCTTGTTTGTATTTATTTTGTTACTTGGTCATCACAGGGTCGTTCATTAGTGCGTGTGCTTTTTTTCTGCATGCATGTTCGTGTGTTTATTATTCATTATTCTATATCATTTTTTTTTATTTAGAACGGGAATGGATTATTGCAAGGAAGAACACATTAATGCATATTTTTGTCATATTCCTTACATATCACTTTTGTGAAATAACTACTCATAAAAAACGATAAAGTGAATTTCAGTAACTTTGGAATTCGACTGCCTCAGAATGTGTAGATCAAAACGGATAGTTTTATTATATTTGCAAGCGCAAAATCCAATTAAATAGACTGAACACTGAAAACACAGTTATAATGTATTACTGCTCCGGTGTGGTTGACCTGAAGGCTCAAAGACAGATTTTTCTTCTGAATATCGTTATTTATTTCCAAAGTGAACTACCGCTACATAGAAGAATCATGTGCAAAGAAGAAAATAACAATGGAAAATATGAATAAGTACACAATAAAAC
This sequence comes from Macrobrachium rosenbergii, assembly GCF_040412425.1. Taxonomy (NCBI): domain Eukaryota; kingdom Metazoa; phylum Arthropoda; class Malacostraca; order Decapoda; family Palaemonidae; genus Macrobrachium; species Macrobrachium rosenbergii. The sequence goes on from NC_089793.1 coordinate 59,931,289, forward strand.
ATACGTTTAAAAACACTGTAAATGGCATATTGCATATCCCTGAATCTTATCTTTAGTATCAAGTTCTGTAGAGTCACTTTTCTACTTTGATATTATATGATGGCTGAATACTAAAGGCGAGTTGAATTGTAAACATTTTTGACAGGTTGTACGTCTTAAGAGAATATGAAAAATAACAGAGCCGAAGCCTTCAACACTGGAGCTCACAAATAAATTGAACCTTAGACCAAAGGAACTGTAGTCTCCATAAGATGTTATTTATTTTTCTTTAATAAATCAAACCCATAATACGGAAATGGGTATTTTTTATAGGTGCGTGTAAAGAGTAATCAAGGGGCAAAAAGGATTGTATACTCTAATAATGCACTGGAAAGGAATATCATTGAATCTAGCTTTATAAAAGAAAGTTACAACCATAATATGGATATCAGTCAAGGAATGTATAAACTTGATCCTTTAATATCAAAAGAAATTTGTAAATTGTTTAAATTTTAAGGCAGGCAGTAGAGATGTATGAATATAGTATTATCATATTTCTAAATACAGTACAGGGGCAGTAGTGCTAATGAGTTTCCAAACTCCGCCTCCCTGACACCTGTCAGGTGTGGATCTGAGGTCGCCTAAGGTCGATATGTTTATCAGTATTGTCCCCTGAGAGTATATTGTGATTTTTAGCCAAATGAGTTTTGAAGGCCACTCCTGCCTCGACACAGGCCGGTGGGTGGATACGTAGTCTCTAACGGTTGTGTATGTTCGTCAGTACTGTTCCTGTAGTATATATATTTGTGACTTCTTATACTCTGTATCAGTCCTTCGTCAATGGCTTGGAAATAAAGTCGAAACCGGTCAGAACCTACACCCCGTCTCTCATTTTTCACCTGTGGTAATGTGTGATAAATGAATCACGTACAAAAGTGATAATAATCATATTTTCACCTATATATATATATGTATGATAAATATATATATATATATATATATATCATATATAAATATATATATAATATATATATATATATATATATATATATCAATCGTCAATCAATCATTTTGCATAGGGTCTCGATGACCTCATGCCGCCGCATTCTGTCCTGGTCTAACTCCTCAAGATCTCCCCAACACTCATCTCCTGTTTCCCTCCTCATTGTTCTCAACCACGTCTCCTTTGGTCTACCTCTACCTCTTCTACCAAGGGCAACCCACCCTGGTGAATCTCGTACTATTCCCTGTCTTCTACTGTATACACACGGCCTAGCCACTTCCGGCTGTACTCCCGTTGCTTCTCTAATTCTGCTATTTGATATCCTATCCCTCCAATTAATTCCTAATATTCTTCTGAAAGCCTTATTTTCAAATGCTAATAATTTATTATCCGAAGTTACTGTGCTGTACCATGACTCATGCCCATAGATCAAAATACTCCTAACCATTACCTTATAAATTTTGATTTTTGTATGGACAGAAAAATTGCTATTATTGCAAATATTTTTAAGCATTCCCATTGCCTGATGAGCCTTTTTAATCTTTCAATAAATTCTGTGCTCAGAGAACCATCCTTATCTAAATAAATACCTATATATTTAAGCTGATCCACTTGCTTTACAACCATGCTTTCAATTAGACAATCCTGCGCATTTTCAATATTCCTATTCATGATTTCAGTTTTTCCACTATTTATAACCAAACCAACCTTTCGACCGTCACTCACTAGACAATCCAATCCTCTCTGCATCTTTTTTTGGTCCCTTGCAGATCAAAACTATGTCATCAGCATAATCTAAGTCAAGAAGTTTCCCATTTTCTCCCCAGAGTATACCTGCATCCGTTTCTCTTTTAACCCTTCTCATAATGTAATCCACGACCAATACAAACAACAGAGGAGACAAAATGCCACCCTGAATCACACCAGACTTAACTTCATACGGATCACTCAAACAACCATCAACCATCACTTTTCAAGATGAGCCCTCATGCATGTTCATAATAATCCTCACAAACTTTTCCGGTATTCCATAATGCCTCACGATTTTTCCCATACTCCGTCTCGAAATACTATCAAAGGCCTTTTCAAAATCAACAAAACAAAGACTCAGCTGAGTTTTCTTTTCATTAGCTTGCTGCTTTAAATGCCTAACTATGAAGCTCTGATCACTGCAACCCAAGCATTTTCTAAAATCGGTCTGTTCATCCCTCAGAGTACCATCAACCACTGTCTCTAACCTATCAACAATACTCTACTAAAAATTTTCAAGGCTACAGGTGACAAAGTGATTCCCCTCTAATTACCACATCTACTCAGTCTTTGGAACCACCTGATGGTATTATCCCCGTCACCCATATCTCATTGAATGATATCTTCAAGACAAATACTAATCTATCCTCCTCCACTTTAAACATTTCCGGGAATAAACCTGGTGCCTTATAATTCTTTAACTGTTTTATTGCCTTAATTACTTCTTCCAGCCTGATCTCACCTTCTTCAATATTTAAATCTTCCTGAGCAGGCGGTATATCCTCTTCTAGGGGACTGGTCTATTAAGAACTGTCGCAAAGTGCTCTTTCCATCTATTTCTGATTTCAACATTTTTGGTCAATAAATTACTTTCCATATCCCTGAATGGTATAATCCTTACGCCTACCAGTACTACGACTCAGCACTCCAATTGCTTTATAAACTATCCTTTGACTCTGACCATCAGAAGAGGATATATATATATATATATATATATATATATATATATATATATATATATATATATATATATATATATATATATATATATATATATATATATATATATATATATATACGAACCATCAGACGGTTGGAAACCAAGTATTTGCCTGTCTTGATAAAGAAACTTGATAATGTGTTCAAAATAATAGTGAGCCCAGGCTGGTCAACTGGTTAACGACTGGGCCTTTGAAAATTTGATGGATTTTTAGCGGATATATTAGACAAAGGACAGTTGGATATATCATTTCCAAGCACACAGTAATAGAATTAATTATAATTTGTATAAAAGAATGTAAATTTGCATTCAACTGGAAATTTAACTCTCAAAATTCTGGTATAACTATGGGCAATCCTTTAACTCCAGTGTTAAATCATTTGTATTTGGGATTTTTTTGAAAACAAAATATTAAACAAAATCATCCCACGCAATGTGGTGTTGTTCAGGTATAACAATGACATAATATGTGTTTGGCCAGGTAAGGAAAATAAGAATAACTTCTTTATTAAATTAAATCAGTTATTACCACGAACAAAATTTTCCATGAAAATAGAAAAGGATGGTTGCCTACCCTTTTTGGATTGCTTTATACATAGAACTTGTAATGGATGTACAGGAAACCCACCAATATTTCTGCCTTTGTTCAGTTTTAATCTGGCCACAGCAGTAAAGTTAAACACCCAGATGAATTATAGTTCAAGCCGTGTTTCTTTTATCCCTCTGAGAATTATTGCCCATGTATGAGCAATTTCACGTTAAGAAATAGTTTTCCCCTCCATGTCTTTGAGAGCATTACTTATACGTAGCGTGAGTACACTGATAATGAAATAAGTATGATTAGGCATTTAGGCAATAAATCAAAATATTCTAACTTTGTATTATACAATGCATTAAGAGCGAAAAAAATTTTTTTTATGAAAAAGACACTTATAATACGAAAAACCTCCTTGCATTGCTATGTAGTAATTTAAAAGATATCCTGCACCTACTTAGGAGTTTTGGAGTTATGTAAAACAGTGAAACAAGTACTTATCAAGAACTTGTCAGACAATGCTGAAAGATGTGCATACAGACTCCACGTCATTCTTATCATAACGTTTATATCGGCACAAAAAAAAAAAAATAGAGAGAAGAGAACAGAGCAGCATAACAGATGTGTAACAGATGCACATGTTTGTGAAAATAATCATAGAAGCAACTTCACAGGAGTAAAAAACAAAAATTTATTCTCATAATGCTGGAAAGAAACACCACTGCATCTAGTTTATGAGGAAAGTTTTTCTAAGAACATGAACATTAGTCAGTGCATATATAAAAACTTAATTCATAAATCTCAGGAGAAATATACCAGAAATTGAAATTTTAAGGAAGGAAGCTGAGAGACGGGAAAAGAAAGCGGGCTTCCACTAGATAATCAGATTAGTATATTGTTGACCTGTCATTAATGACGGCAGCACCCCTCCTACAAAACACCTGTCAGGCGCAACTAGCTGGCTTCCAAACGTCTGGATGTTAGAATGTACAGCCTGGACAGCATAAATAGCCTATGTTGAATTCCTACCAACCCTGCAGATGACTGAGCAATAAAGCAGAGATCAGCCAGAGTTTAACACCATTTTCCAGTTTTCCCCTGCTGTGTTTGATTATTTATATATATATATATATATATATATATATATATATATATATATATATATATATATATATATATATATATATATATATTATATATAATTACACAATTGTTCTGTATATATATTAGTAGATTATATAAAAGGATATCATTCACACTGGATGGTATCAATACATATTGATATATTGTGAACTATATATATATTTGTATATATTTGTATATAGTAAGCTTGCAACTTTTTCTATAATAAATACTTCATTTATATATATATATATACATAT
>NC_089793.1:59938437-59990937 GCF_040412425.1 Macrobrachium rosenbergii
GTTTTTTCCTTGACTCTCCTCTCCATTTTGTTCAGTTCGTTTCCTCTTTTGCTTGATGTTTTCAGTCTTTCATGTTTTAGCCTTTTCGTTGACGCATTCGCACCTTCATCTTACACGAAAATTTAACTTGACACTTTGTTGCCATTAGAAAAATATGTATTTTTAACTTCTTCATTTTTAATTTGCTTTTTGAATAGTGAGCAAAAGACGAATTCTTCGTATTTAGAAACCGATGAGATGCAAAACAGGAGGCCCCGTTTCCTATGCCTGCTTTTTATTTAATAATGTTTAAGGACATAGCTACCTTGCAATGAAGAGACCTACTCATAATCTTACGAAACAAAATTTCATTTCTCTTTCATCTAGGTCTCGATCTTCCTTTGATACTTTGAAAGTAATCTTTTCATTGGTGCCATGTTATGTCAGGAATAATGTCCGTTTCCATTCATGAGATCTCTAGCCAAGATTCACCACGGATCTAATTGGTTCGTTTTCCTATCTTAGACTCGCTAGAATCTTTAGTTTAGCAATTGCTATTTTACTGAGCATCGTGAAATGCAATGCCGCGCATTGAGTGCCTTTTCAGTGTTTATTTTTCGTTACATTATTAGTAGGTCTTTTCATTGCAAGGTAGGTATGTGTCAGAATATCATTAGGTAAAAAAGTAAGCATAGGACACAGGCCCTCGGAGCAGCGTAGATCCGTGCAAGATAAAATGATTTGGATCTCGACTCACGACAGTCTTTCGCAAAATTTGTATTTTGTTCCTGTTTTGTATCTCATCGGCTGTTAAATGAGATGGACCCGCCCTTTGCTCACCGCTTTCAAAAGTGAATGAAAAACGAATAGGTTAAAAAATCTGATTTTTTAAATCGATTAGTCTATGATAAGCCGTGGGTCCGTCTTCATAAAACTATGATGGTAAGTTGCATTAGGATTATTACCAATATATTTAGTTTTCCCCTGATCTAGACAGGATCCAGAACCATAATCATGGCTACCCAATCGAACTTGCCTTCATTATCATTACTATTCACCTGCGTGCAAAACACATTATTGAGAGAAGATTTGTAACTAAGTCTATATAAAACACGATAAATACACAAAAAACAACAAAGAAAAAACGTTAAAGTTTAAAGACAGGACTTATGTGCTCTTCATCATCAATAATCGTCTTCACAAACCTGCTCCACAGTTCCTCGGTTGCTGCTCACAAGACCACTTTATAAGAATAAAACAAAAAAAGAAGAAACAAACCAGTGGCCGTGACAGCATAACTTTCTGAAGAATTCACAAAGAACTAATATATACAGCCAGGAAGTGTTTTTCTTTTATGTACCGTTAATAATTTTTCCTAAATCCCTTATGTCTGTCAACACATTCTGCTGAATTTCTTTTAATTTCGACTTTTCAGTTTTCTTTCATTATCCTCTCCACTTCTGTTCTCTCACTCCTTTACTTCGTATACTGTCTGCCAATCATTTTCAATTAAAAACCTTTCGCTGTTATTCAGTCTCTCTTGTGAAGGATTTGCAGTTCGTGCATCTCTCTCTCTCTCTCTCTCTCTCTCTCTCTCTCTCTCTCTCTTTTCGCAGAAAATTTGAAAGGTCTGTAGTCGTGGGTTCTGTTTGCAATAAAATATTTATTAAGTATATCTAAATGTATCAACTATATGGTTATAAGATTACCGATTTGAATTCCTCATTTGCAACTGTTCTAATGAATTACGGATACATTTTTGGGCTTGGAGATGAAAATACCGTGTTCTTATATCAAGAATAATACCTCGTTCAGTGTCTCAACCATTGTTCAATGTGTGTGTGTGTGTTTGTCTCTCTGTCTTTTATTTTATTCTTTTCTTTAATTGTGGGAAACAGTCGTTCCTTTTAACTGAATATTACTGACGAAAATAAGCTCCTCTCAGAGTTGTTTGTTATAAAAAAGACCAAAAGAGAAAAGTATATTTACTCACGTATCATATAATATCGTATAATTGTAAATATCAAGTTAATTTCCAACAGAGAGAGAGAGAGAGAGAGAGAGAGAGAGAGAGAGAGAGAGAGCAACAAAAGCAACTTCATGGGATCCTTTAATCTCCTGCAGAGTCTCAGTGTAACATATGACGTCAATTAAGATGTTTGTGAACGTCGTCGGTCACCTGGCTGCTTCGCGTTTCGCAATGTTGGCGGGTTTCGAGATGAATGATAACAGTGACAGAAAAGTTACAACTGAAGCAGTGATGTTAATTTCGATGGTGAGGAAAGACTGAAATAACGACAACGACAATGATAACGGTAGCAGTCATGATACAAAACGGGAAGGACAGTATTAGCTTTTATATTCATAAGTTTAGCGTCTTAGTTGTCTGGAGAAGAAAACTATTGTGCCGGCTTTGTCTGTCCGTCCGCTCTTTTTCTGTCCACACTTTTGCTGTCCGGCCTCAGATCTTAAAAACTACTGAGGCTAGAGGGCTGCAAATTGGTATGTTGACCATCCACCCTCCAATCATCAAACATACCAAATTGCAGCCCTCTAGCCTCAGTAGTTTTTATTTTATTTAAGCTTAAAGTTACCCATAATAGAGCATCTGGCAACGATATAGGATAGGCCACCACCAGGCCATGGTTAAAGTTTCATGGGTTGCGGTTCATACAGCATTATACCGAAACCACCGAAAGATAGATCTATTTTTGGTGGCCATGATTATACGCTGCAGTGTCTGCACAGAAAACTCGGTTGCGCCGAAGATACTTCGGCGCATTTTAGCATTGTTTATTTTACAAAACTCAGAAATAACTAAATCATATGTACTGTACATATCCCTCTCAAAACGATAAAAACTGGGAAGTATGAATTAGGAAAGGACCGTTGGGTAGTTTGGTAAATCAGACGCACCCGGTCACTTTGGCGGCCCTCGAATTGCGTGAGACTGACAATTGCCGTCTGATATTGTCACTTGCATTAAATAGTCTTAGGTAAAAAACAAAACTTATCACACAGCCATGTTCGCTTGTATTTGCCGCTGATTACAATTAGCTCATAAAATAAGAATTCGCTGCGGTAGTCTTTTTTTTATACAGCATGCGTGGTAAAAAGCAACCGAGTTAAGGCTGGATTTTGATTCTACTTCTTATAATGTTTACGTCAGCATCAACAGCAAAACGACGAATATTAAATATTTGTACCATGAACCACCCTACAGAGTTTATTAACTTTTTATATAGCCTACATCAAATTCAGCGCAATTTAATGAACAAGAACCATTCACTGACTGGAGTAAGTCTTTGCGCCCCTATCAGTTGGCTGAACCCACTGACAATCAACTGAGAACCTGATATCCAAGGGATCTCGGAAAGAAAGAGATAAATGACAAACGGAAAAGGGGGTTTGATTTTAGGCTGCTCCTCACGATAAAAAAAAAATAAATAACGTGGATTGTCATAACGGCCAGAAATAATCAGGATAGCAATAAGAGAATACATATTTCACCTGAGAGGATTTTAATCGCACGATTGACTTTAAGAACTCAGAACCGGAGCTTTAATCACACAAACTGCTTAAAAAAATCACTCTCGAGAGCCGACCAATCACATCCACCCAAATAAAATTGCTCATAGGTTGTTAGGACACACCAAAAAATCAGTTTGACCACGTGTATACAACCCTTATCCATTGTAGGTTACATACCTTGTGACAACTCCCAAAGGCGGTACATAGTACCTCGTACCTTGTACCTAGTTCCTCATTCACTTCCTCCCTGACGATCTGTAATCTAGTCATCTTTTGTACCAGGTGGCAATTCCCAAAGGCATACCTTGTACCTTGTACCTACTACCTCATTCGATTCCTCCCTGATGATCTGTAATCCAGTCATCTTTGGTAAAAGGGGACAACTCCCAAAAGTGTACCTTGTACATTGTACCAAGAACCGCGTTCGCTTCCTCCTCGATGATGTATAATCCAGTCATCTTTCATACCAGGTGACAATTCCCAAAGGCGTTCCTTGTACCTTGTACCTAGTACCTCATTTGATTCCTCCCCGACGACTTGTAATCCAGTCATCTTTTGTACCAGTTGACAACCCAAAAATCACCTCGTTCAATTCCTCCCCGATGGTCTGTAATCCAGTCATCTTTGGTATCAGGTGACAATTACCAAAGGCATACCTTGTACCTTGTACCTAGTACCTCGTTTGCTTCCTCCCCGACGATCTGTATTCCAGTCATCTTTCGTACCAGGTGACAATTCCCAAAGGCATACCCTGTACCTTGTACCTAGTATCTCGTTTGCTTCCTCCCCAACCGAATCATCTTTTTGGTGACAATTTCCAAACATACCAAAAATCCCAGATGATCTGTAATCCAGTCATCTTTCATGCCAGGGGACATTCCCAAAGGCGTACCTCGTACCTTGTACCTAGTACCTCGTTCGCTTCCTCCCCGACGATCTGTATTCCAGTCATCTTTCGTACCAGGTGACAATTCCCAAAGGCATACCCTGTACCTTGTACCTAGTACCTTGTTTGCTTCCTCCCAGATGATCTGTAATCCAGTCATCTTTCATGCCATGTGACAATTCCCAAAGGCATACCTCGTACCTTGTACCTAGTACCTCGTTCACTTCCTCCCCCGATGATCTGTATTCCAGTTGTCTTTCGTACCAGGTGACAATTTCCAAAGGCATACCTTGTACCTAGTACCTTGTTTGGTTCCTCCCAGATGATCTGTAATCCAGTCATCTTTCATGTCAGGTGATAATTCCGAAAGGCGTACCTCGTGCCTTGTACCTCATACCTCGTTCGCTTCCTCCCCAACGATCTGTATTCCAGTCATCTTTCGTACCAGGTGACAATTCCCAAAGGCGTACCTCATACCTTGTACCCAGTACTTCGTTTCCTTTCTCCCCGTCAATCTGTAATCCAGTCATCTTTTGTACCAGGTGACAATTCCCAAGGAAGCAGTCCCTGATCCTGTTAGGAGTTCACTTTGTGTTGATGATTCTACCATCTACTGCAAAATTCGAAGTAGGCATATTGATTTGGTCACCAAATGGGCATCTGAAAATGGTTTCAGGTTTTCTGATTCCAAAACTGGAGAAGTATGTTTTAGCAGAAGAAGAATGAAGAAGGCATCAACAACTCTGACATTAAATGGCAGCATCCTCTCATAGGATGATGAAGTGAAATTTCTGGAAAGTAACTTGGGCTTCACATATGAACTGTTTTAAAGGATAAAACTAAACGGTCTCTAGATATCCTGAAAGCTGTATCTTACTTTAATTGGGGAGTAGATAAAAATGTCTTTTAAATCTATATAATGTATTATGTAGATGTAAAAGAGACTATGGCTGTCAAATTTATTCGAATTCTTAGGAAACAGAATTTAAAAAGCTAGATGTCATCCTTCATGTGGGTTTATGTATATTCTCTGGAGCCCTCACAGCTTCTCCCATCGAAAGCACATACCTTCCACTAGACCTAATAAGAAAAGAACTTGCACTTTGATTTGCAAATAGACTGAAAAACTCATCTAATAATCCTAGAAACGTAAATATGCGCTTGGAGAATGTAACAAAAATAAATTCAGCATCCGTAACACAAGCAAACCTCTCCAGTTTCGTATTGATGAAAAGGTGGATGAAAATTCCTTGAAAGGTCAAAGGGTTATGAAAATGGAATATCCAGCCATTCCAGCATGAATGATTCAAGAACTGAAAATCTGCCCTAAAGTAGGAAGTACGAAAAATCTATCTGAGGAGGTTGTAAAATCTGCCCGTCTCCACTTTTTCTGTTCGCCCTCAGATCTTAAAAGCTACTGAGGCTAGAGGGCAGCAAATTGGTATGTTGATCATCAAACATACTAAATTGCAGCCCTCTAGCCTCAGAAGTTTTTATCTTATTTAAGGTTAAAGTTAGCCATGATCGTGCGTGTGCCACCACTATAGGTGCCAACAACACAGGCCACCACCTGGTCGTGGTGGAAAGTTTCATGGGCAGCGGCTGAGTTTCATGGGCCGTGGCTCAGAGTTTCATACTGCATTATACGCTGTGCAGAAAACTTTTCAGCGCATTTTTTACTTGTTTTGTAATGTTCTGATGTATGGATGGTCCTCAGGTATATATATATATATATATATATATATATATATATATATATATATATATATATATATATATATATATATATATATATATATATATATATATATATATATATATGTACGTTACGTATGTATGTGTGTGTCTATCTGTCTGTCTGTGTCTGTGTTTGTGTGTGCATGTATATAGTAAATAGCTAGCAGATTAATAATTCCTACTCTAAACGGATAACAATGGCAGCTAATAACTGGAAATCCTATAACCAGCCAAAGGCACTGTAACATGCTTGCAACACAACAATCAGTGCTACATTTATACATCGACTGCTGAATAGCAGAAGATGCAATTGCTCTGTAAACCTTCCATAGCGTTAGGCGCTTCACAGACCCACTTCAGCGAAGCATGTCATACCCTGCTTCCCGTGCACCCCAGTCTCGTACGCATTTTCGCCTCCTGGATATGAAAGCCCTCACTTTCTATAACCACTTTCAACACATCTGTCTAATCGTTTATAGGTCTTCCTCTCATCATTCACCCTCATACTTCTGTGATGTACAGTCTCTCCACATACCATCTCAAAATGCTCTGATCTACCTAGTCACCTAACTTGATTATTTTATAGCATTTATGTGACTCCATACTACGCAACAGTCCAGCGCAAAATCTTAAGCATTTTTTCTCTCATTTGCATTTAACACCCACACTATGCTTCCACAAAGGAGCCCTGTCTCACCAGTCCCCTCATACCATCTCACTGTAGGTTCCATTAGTAATCTCTAAGTCATAGTTGCTATGCGTCGATGTCCCTCGGTTATTGACAAAAAAGGTGACTTTTAAATGCTCTTCACTCTCTTGTTTGGTCATCTATCCCAAATTCATCATCGTAAAAGAAGGTAAAGCGAGTTTTTATTTCTACGTGAAGATTTTATTACTGGCTTTACGTCGCATATTTGTAAAACGATAAACTGTATGAATTGGGGCTCTGTAGCAGTAATCAAGAGTAGTCTAATTGGATGATAGTGTTGAATTTCATTTGTATGCAAAAAATACCATTTTCAGTCAGTTGTGGATGTCTCTCGGTTCAGTTCCTAAGTGGTTAGCAAGTGTTCTTTAGCGCTACCAAAGAGTCGGCGAAAGAGAGAAGAAAGGATCTACAGCATAACTGAAAAATACATCAATCAGTTGAAAATCTCCCACTCTTGAGTATAACAGTTCATAATTTTTCTCTCTCTCTCTCTCTCTCTCTCTCTCTCTCTCTCTCTCTCTCTCTCTGTTGGCCATTCCTGTTCCCCTTGCAATGCTGTTGGCCCAAAGAAAGGGTTCATCTGCAATTGCAAATTTCCCTTTAGTGAATAACACTACGTAATAATTTTTTTACAAAAGTTTTGTTTATTTTATTTTTTTTACTGTTTATTAATCACTTTTCTCTGCTGATTCCAAAAATGTAATTATTTTTTTCTGTATCATCGACCGTTATACAAATATATCGTCTTTCAATGTTATATATATTCGGAACTGTTTAATGTTCTGCTACCAAGTGAATATCTAATTTTCTCTTTGAAATAAATCAATTACTAAGTTCTGCTATTTTCAGGATGGCTACTAGAGGGTGTACAAATTCTCCAGATTCATTTTGCTATGTCTGTGGTTATTATATTGGAAAAAAACAGGTAATACATAAGATCGTGAAAGGTGCCAAATTGTGGATAGCGTACAGACTCTATTTCGGAATGCCCATGGGTGACCAGGACAAACCATGGGCCCCTCATGTGATATGTGGAAGCTGCCGATCTACTCTAGAAGGATGGTTAAGAGGTACAGGAAGGGCAATGCCTTTTGCCGTTCCCAGAGTATGGAGAGAGCCGAAGAACCATCACGATGATTGTTACTTCTGTATGAGTGATGTGACAAAGTACAGAAAAGTGAAAGGAAGACAAGCTCTTCAGTATCCAAACATCCCATCATCTAGAGCACCTGTCCCACATGATGGCACCTTACCAGTACCACAACCACCACAAAATGTTAGTATACTTATCATATTCTCCAAAAGTCTTACTTTTAATTAACTTGAACATTACGTATTTACTAGTTATGCATTCATTTTCCTAAAGATGTATGGAATACTAACGTTATTCAAGTTTTTTGTTTAAGTTGTTATATGTAGTTATTTCTTTCTTTTCAGATGGAAGGTGCAATGGCTATTTCATCTGAAGAGTCAGCAAGTAGCAGCAGCCAAGAAATGGAGGAAGCTTTCGTACCAAGAACGACTTCAGAGCCTCACTTTCCAAATCAGAGTGAGCTAGATGATTTAATCAGGGATTTAAATCTTACTAAGTCAGGAGCTGAACTTCTTTCATCAAGGTTGAAGGAATGGAATCTACTAGAGGATGACTGTGTACCGGAAACGACATGAAGAATTTGAAATTTACTATGACATTAGTAATGATCTGTGTTACTGTAAAGATGTGACTGGATTGTTTACTGCTATTGGAGTCAAGCATGATCCTTCAGAATGGCGACTGTTCATAGACAGCTCAACACGAAGTCTCAAAGCGGTGTTGCTCCATAATGGAAATAAATATCCATCTTTGCCTCTTGCACACTCCATACAGAAGAAAGAAAACTATGATAATGTCAAACAACTTCTTGACAAAATAAATTATGCTGAATTCAAGTGGGATGTCTGTGGTGATTTCAAGATGCTTGCTTTCTTGCTTGGTTTGCAAGGGGGATACACAAAGTATTCATGTTTCCTTTGCTTATGGGACAGCAGAGCTGATGATGATCATTACAAGAAAGTTGATTGGCCCCTACGATTGGAACTGCAGCCAGGAATGTTAAATGTTCTCAGACAGCCTCTAGTAGATTCCAACAAAGTCTTATTACCCCCACTTCATATCAAGCTAGGATTGGTAAAGCAGTTTGTGAAGGCCTTAGATACTGGAGGAGAAGCTTTTCAAGAAATTCGTCTCATGTTTCCAAAGTTATCTGAGGCTAAGATCAAGGGTGGCATATTTGTTGGACCCCAAGTAAACGCAATGTTGAAGTGGGAGAAACTGTAAAGAGCGATGACAAAAGTTGAAAAAGAAGCATGGTGTGCATTTCGTGATGTAGTTCGTGGATTCCTAGGAAATCACAAGTATCCTAATTACAAACAAATGGTAGCAAAACTTATTGAGAACTTCAAGAAACTGGGTTGTCGTATGTCCTTAAAGGTTCATTTTTTGCACTCTCACCTAGATTTCTTCCCCGAAAACTTGGGTGATGTCAGTGAGGAGCATGGTGAGAGATTTCATCAGGACATCGCAACAATGGAAAGAAGATATCAAGGACGATGGGATACTGCTATGATGGGAGATTACATATGGTCTCTAGTCAGAAAAGATGCAAGTATGTACTATAGAAAATCTCGATCGTCAAAGCACTTCTGATCTAAAGAAAAGAGTTATTAAAGCATTTAAGTGCAGAATTGTATTATTTCTTTTTGTTCTAACTAATATTGTACTTCCTAAATACCTTTCATTACATGAAAAAGTACGTATTGGGGTGTAATTATCCTTAGAATATTAGAATAGGTTGAACCAACATACTGCTGTAGAGAAAAGTCGGGTATAGAACGAGAAAATATGAAATTAAGAATAAATTAAAACTATCGATATTACATCAAAACGAATGTGATTTTTTTTTAATTCAGTGGCAAAAAATACATATATAAACATCAAAAAATACAAATAAACAAAACATGTGTTACATTGTGTAATCATTCAACTCAAAAATTCCATTTCATCCTTTTCAACATTCATTAGTTTTTAAATTTCTTTTGCTGCTGAACCATCAAAGGAAATTTCATCAGCAAGACATGAACCTTAATAATGATGAATAATTACTATATATCTGTATCTATATCTATATCTATATCCATATCTATCTATCTATCTATCTATATATATAAATAAATATATATATATATATATATATATATATATATATATATATATATATATATATATATATATATATATATATATATATATATATATATATATATATCACTAAGGACACCAAGGTCAAAACCCGGAACAGCATTTTACACAACTTTATTGGGACATGTTTCAAGCAGTACTCTCACTCGTTATCAACCTACAAAATTAAAATGACGACATTACAATTCTTATAATAAAATTCAAAATCATACAGTAAAATTACCATGAAAATAAGAATACGTTTAAAAGATGACTAATCAAAATAAATAAATGAATAAAATAAAATAAAGCAAAATACAAAAATTTAAGTCACAAAAACGGAAGTTACAAAGGTATAATAAACATACTAATCAACATACAAACCAGTAAAACGCAGACTAAAAACACAAAAGTGAGGTTACAGCCACATTTCTAGCCAAAGAAGGCTTTATCTTGATGGTGTATAGAACTTCTAAAATGTCGAGGTCTGTAGCAAACTGAGCAGTGGTTAAAACAGAAAAATCATCAATATGTAAAGGGTGACCAGTCTCCTCGCTGGGTTCTCTAATTGCACTGCAACTAGGCCTTGAAAGATAATTGCCTCTTTTTGGAGTACCGTAATAGAAAACTTATTAATATAGAATTTACTTGTGAAATCAAAGATAACCATACGCTTGCTTTTCTGGACATTCAGGTAAAAAATCTTGATAATAACTTTCACACCTCAGTCTTTAGAAAGCGTACTTTCACAGGTCTTATGTCTAAATTTCAATCAGCTACACCTTTGAAATAATATAAGATGAATTTGATATTGACGCTAGTAACCAGAGCATATAAAATCTGTTCTACCTTTTTGAATTTGCTTGAAGAATTGGAATTTCCATGGTCACTTTTAAAAAACAATGGCTATCCGTTGAATTACGTAAACACATATATTGGTAAACAGCTTTCGAAATTATATGTAAACAAACAACCCGAAACTACCTCTAATGTAAAGAAACCTGTTATTTATTTACCTTTAACTTTATTGGAATTCATAGTTACGATTTAAAAAAAAAACAATTAATTTCTATTTTGTCCATTGGTTACCCTCAGCTAGATATCAAAATATATTTCGATTTGCCAAATAAATTAGGTAATTTCTTTAAAATTAAAGACCCTATACCAACAAGCCTTCGGTCCAATCTGATCTATAAATGGCAGTGTGGTGGTTGTGATGCCACTTACTTTGGAAAAACTACCAGATCAGCTTGGATGAGATGGTTCGAACACCTAGGTAAGTCATATCGTACAGGCAATTATCATTCAAGGCCTAGTTACAGTGCAATTAGAGAACACAGCGAGGAGAATGGTCACACTTTACATATTGATGATATTTTTTGTTTTAACCACTGCTCAGTTTGCTACAGAGCTCGACATTTTAGAAGTTCTATACACCATCAAGATAAAGCCTTCTTTGGCTAGAAATGTGGCTGTAACCTCACTTTTGTGTTTTTAGCCTGCGTTTTACTGGTTTGTATATTGATTAGTATGTTTGTTATGCCTTTGTACCTCCCGTTTTTGTGACTGAAATTTTTGTATTTTGCTTTATTTTATTTTATTCATTTATTTATTTTGATTACACATCTTTTAAACGAATTCTTATTTTCATAGTAATTTTACTGTACGATTTTGAATTTTATTATAAGAATTACAATGTCGTCACTTTAATTTTGTAGGTTGACAACGAGTGAGAGTACTGCTCGAAAAATGTCCCAATAAAGTTGTGTAAAATGCTGTTCCAGATTTTGGCCTTGGTGTCCTTACTGATATGCAGATGGCGCTTCTCTGCTGGTATACAATACATGTATATATATATGTTACAAGGAACAGATTCAACACTTTTTTGAAAGTGTACGTAGCGTAATCCTAACGATCTTCTTCAGGAAAAAGACGTATGAAGATTCGACCCATGATAACACTCACATTTTTTCCTCTCTCTCAACTCTCTCTCTCTCCGTGTATCGACTCTCTCTCTCTCTCTCTCTCTCATCGTTTTCCGAAGCTCATCCACCCGACCTCACTCATTCTCTCAAAGCAATTAAATGGACTATTTAAAGAAACACAATCGTTTCTTACAAAAATAGGTTTATTATTCGAATAACCCAACAAGAAATGAATAAAACAAAGCAAAGATTAAAATGCATAAATGAATTATTGAGTCAGATAACTAAACTCTAAACTGCAAAACACTTCTGATTAAAGAAGTCTCATTATGGCTAATAGCCTGGAAATCCCCAAAATCTCACACACTCACAAATCAATAAACAAAAGTCATGTAAAAAAAAACAGTCTACCACAATTCCACATGTTATTCCAACATGTCCACAGACATCTGTCGAAAGAATTAAACATGATAGAAAACTCCCAAAAATATGTGAAATGCAAAACACAATAATGGAAAGTGTAAAATGCATAGCCAAGATATGGCAAACGTAACATAACAAAATAATAATATAAAAGAGGTATGAATATTCATATTAAATTTCCCACACCAGTTCAAAAGTTCATACTGATCAGAAAGTCATGGTAAAAATCACAAGTTCAATTTCCTCCCATAAAAACAGAGATTTGAAACTCTACCTTATCTGCCGATTTTCAAAGCCTGGACCCACTCCAAATCTATGGCTGGACAACTGCAGTTCTATCACGTTAATGAACGATCAAACTCACTTTTAGGGCAGATTTTGGCATAATCTAGATCAAAGTAACGCACGTACTCACGAATATACATAACGCTTGGAAGATCACCTGACCCCCAATATTGCTGAGGAATCAAACTATTAGCTGAATACAAAGATTTTGCAACTGACGGCTCGGTCAGTACCATCTCGCTCCAAAAATTCTTTCATCACATCTTAAAGCATTGAAGCTATGAAATGCATATATGTGTCCTTTAAATAGAGCTCGGCCACCCCATAAGAGCGTCTCGCTCTCCTTAACGGCAAACTAAAACAAAAGCATATGTATAAAACATAACAGATAGGGCTATGCTCAATTAGCAATGTCTACTGCACTGCAGCTTTAAGGACTGCTCTCATGACGCACTTCCAAAGTCACTGGGGTTGTGTTCTTAGAGCCTTTACATGTAATCTTACAAACACGAATAAGCTTTACTACTCCCACAACAAGAATTATCAGTAAAACAGCTATTAAGACAATTAAAATTGTCGGCATAATATATTCCTGATACTCGAACATCACGGCATCGTCGATGTCTTCCAACGTTGGAACCGTCATTGGCACCTTGGTTGTAGGTACCGCCACTACCAAATGCTCGTTATGCGTATGACGCATAATTATCTTCTCGGAACTGTTGAATACAGCACGGCTAAGTACGAGAAAGTCCGTAGACAGGATTCTGCAGGATGAGTCGAACAGCTTGGATCCTCGAAGGACGAATGATGTCGACTTGTTGCTCTGGCACATCATTGTAACTGCATACTCCTTGCAAAACACGGCAGGAAGCGTTCTGGTGGACACAATGTGGTAATCTCGCAGCAACTGTCTAAAGTCACATTCTGTCGGAGTCTGTCTATGAACTAATGATAGTTCACAACCACCCACAGATACAACTCGCAACTGGAAAATACTACTGTCACACACATACTTCTCTCTAACTAAAGTACAACTTGTCTTATAATCAACTCCCAAACCTTGGTATTGATCTCCCAAAACACTCGAAAAGGTCTAATAACAAAAAGGTTTCATGTTACTGAACCAAATAAAACTACTAATGGAAAAGTCAAACACTCTTAATGTGAACTAATTCCAAGTGTGTATCTCAGAATATCCACAGTCAACTCACTATTAAGCACACAACAACTCTACGGAACTCACTCATAAAAAAAATTCTATCCAACAGAAAAAAATACTCGAGAATCCTATCCAAACACTAAAAGGTATCATATCTCGTAAAAGACATGAACGTTCTACTCCGGTTAGCAAATATTTCGCAACACCTGACTAATTCTCAACAAAATAGCAATTGACATAACGGCAATTGCTCTCATGATCTTAACAACTACAATTACTCACAATACAGCTCCCTTCATTTAAAAAAAAAGAAACTGAAAAAAAAATCCAAATACTCAAATACGATCTCCCAACCCGAAAAAAAGATCAGACTTGTTCGGTCCGATATACTAAGTACCTCCCCCCAAAAAAATCCTAAACAACAAAGATATTGCGTCAGATGACAAAACTCATCATAACACCATAACACACTAACACACGGGTCAAATCTCGTATGAAATTTAGCCCATATCTCAATTCCTAAAATCATTCGAAAACAAATGATTAAGAACTTCAACATCTAGAATGCACAAGAGAGAAAAAAAAATAAATATCATATATATATACAAACATCAACCCATTTATCCCTCTAACTATATACAAACGTTCCACTACATAACTATATACAAATGTTCCATTACATCCCAACTTTCTTTAACTTCGAAATATGGGTCAATTTCGTCACACCGGTATTTACATCTTTAACTACAAATCTATTCCCTCTTTTGATCTCTACAATCTCAAAAGGTCCGTGGAACTTTGGACTTAATTTATAATTCAGATCATTCCGAACATTCACTTTAACAAACACTCTATCACCCATCGAAAAAGCTACTCCCCTCGATTTCGCGTTACTTTTCTCTACCATTGCGCGCGAACTAAGTTCAAGTTCTTTACTGATACGTGCAAATCTTTCTCTCGCTGTATTTATCAACGAAGTGACAGTAACATCACCCTGAACTCGCTCTGGTAACAAATCAAAAGGTCCTTTCAACTTGTACCCATACAAAGTTTCTGCTGGAGATATCTTAATTGTGTCATTCAACATAGTATTGATACTATATCGTACTTCATCCAAAGATCTGTCCCAATGTGTATCGGAACCACCCACCGTCATGCGCAAAGCTTCGATTACTTTCCGATTCGCCCTCTCACATAACCCATTCGCTTCAGGTCTATACGGGATTATAGATACTTTCTTTATCCCCAACAAATTAGCAAGACCGTTTAAAGTCTTATTAATAAATTCCCTACCATTGTCTGTGATCAGACATTCAGGAACACCATATCGACAAATTATCCCCTTAAAGAACGCTATAGCAACTTCCTCAGCTGATTTGTACTTCAGTGGGAAAATCTCGACAAAGCGAGATAACTCGTCAACAACTACTAATAAATGTCTATAACCATAAGCGGACTCTGAGAAGTTACCCAGAATATCCATATGCACTCTCTGAAACGGCCTATGTGGTACGGGATATGAACCCAAACGACACGACACTGTCGTCGCTGGCTTATTCGCATTGCAAATAGCGCACTTCTTCACAAAGGCTTCTACTGCGGAAAACATATTTTTCCAAAACAACTTTGACCTGACGTTTTCATACGTCTTGTCCACACCTAAAAGAGGCGAACCAAATTTACAATGTACAATGTCTAGAACTTGTGGTACTTGACTCTCTGGCACGATGATTTGTGTAATCTCACCCATGCTTCGAGTACTTCGCAAGTTATACTTAACTTTCCTCACCAATAAATTATTCTCCAACTCTAGACCAGAAAAAGGCAACTTATACCCTTTCTTCGGTGAAACTCCCCTAAGAAATGCCTTAGCATCTGACAACAATTTATCTTCATCTTGCTTTTGTTCGAGCAAGCCTATGTCCCAAGTGACATTTTCACCCGTAATATAACACACAGCGTTACTCTCACTATCACGAACAACAATCTCTCCCGAGACTGCCGACTCACTATTTCTCCCCGAAGTATGCACTGTAGAAACGTGTATGTCCTCTACATGCGATCTCTCAGAACTACTAATATCAGAGACATTAGACACCAAATATTTACTCTCTTCTCCCACACAGGATTCGGTGTGTATTTCCTCATCCTCGACCGGAAAGTATCTGCTCAATGCATCGGCAACTACATTATGCTTACCTTCAATGTATTTGAGGTTTGCATCAAAATCTCAATGTTAGGAACCAACGTGCTCTCTTGGGCGACAAATTTGGCTTATTAAAAAGCTCTAACAACGGTTGATGATCTGTAAAAATCTCAACTTTATCTCCCAACAACAACATCTTAAAATGAACAAGGCTAGAGACGACTGCGAAAGCCTCCTTGTCCACAACTGACATCAGCCTTTCGTTACTACCACGCGTTTTGAACTTTCTGCTATAAAAAGCAATTGGGTGTAATTTCCCCTCAAATTCCTGCATCAAACACGCACCTATACCTTCCTGACTTGCGTCAGTCACTAAGGTGAACGGTTGACTAAAACCTGAAACTTCAAAACTGGTGGGTTCACCAAAGCGTTCTTAAGCTTCTCAAAAGCTAATTGTTGACTATCACCCCAAACAAACTTAACGTCTTCTCGTAACAAATCTGTCAATGGAGACGCTATTATAGAAAAATTCCGCACACAACGGTGAAAGAAACCCGACATACCTAGGAACGAACGAATCTGTTTCCTGGTTTTGGGAACTGGAAAATTCAAAATGGCTTTAACTTTCTCATCATTCACTCTAACTCCTCTTTAGAGATAACATGTCCTAAATAGACAATTTTTCTCTTCAGAAACTCACATTTGGCCAATTTGACCTTTAATCCAGCGAACCGTAATCGCTTGAGGACTTCTTTTAACACCTTTAGATGTTCTTCAATTGTATCTGTGCATATGAGAATGTCATCCATGTACACAAACACCGACTTTCCTAACAAGCCATGAAGTACTGTGTTAACCAGTCTAGTAAATGTTATTGGGGACCCTTGTAATCCAAAAGGCATCCTATTAAACTCGTAATGTCCCTTTGGTACCGAAAATGCTGTATATTTACGGCTACTCACAAAGGGGAACCTGTAAAAACCCTTGCATAAGATCTATAGATGAATATATATTCTTGCCACCGATCTCAACAAACAAATCAGGCAAACAAGCTACCGGATATCTATCTGGGCATGTTTTTTCATTCAATTTACGAAAATCTACACAAACTCTGATACTACCGTCTTTCTTGGGAACTGCAAGCAAAGGAAAATTAAGCGGAGAATTGGACGGTCTGATAATGCCTTCCGATTCCCACCTCTGAACTTCTTTTTCTACTTCTTCTCTGATCTTAAAAGGAATTTGATATGCTGGAATATATATGGGATTTGTACCCTTTTCTAGGCGGATTGAATGTTCTAAAACATCTGTAACTCCTAATTTATCTCCCTTCAAAGCAATGATATCTAGATATTCTTTCAACACTTTCTCTACTTTATCTGAATACTCAGGATAATCAACTTTAGCCAAATGTTCATGCAGAACCTGACTTCGCAACTGTTGCTCCTCGTTAGGAAACATATTCCCATCTCCACAAAAACTCACTAATTTATGCTCTTCATTAAACTCTTCAAGATCAATTACATAAGTACCCTTGTGATATTTTTTCACTGAGTCTTGATAGCTAACTAATTCTACTGAAGTCACGCCTGCGACTGAAATTTCATTCACTGACACCGTACTCACAACGTCTTTGAATTTCTCGGTTTCCTCAACAACGCACACTTGAGAAGGAAACTTTTTCTCTTTCAGCGACACTTTAACCAATGTAGGAACTCGCGGTTGCAATTCAATATCTTCCAACAAAAATCCTTTGAAAGATCTTTGCGGAATATCTTCACTCTCTAATGAATGTGTTACACATGTCTCAGACTGTGTCTTAGGTTTCTCACAAGTTTTTTTCCTGTGTATATATGGAACAAAACAACCTGACTCACCTATTGTAATCCCCTGAACTCCCGTAAGAATGTTGATGTTATGTCGCATGCAAGAAGGGTGTCTTAGCAAAACCATTTCACCTAAGGCTAATCCTTCTATGACCAAAAATGATTCTACCATTGTCTTTCCACCGATACAAAGCGTAAGAAATGACGAACCTAAAATATTCAGTTTCTCGCTTGTACATCACACACTGTCTCACTAGAAGGGACTAATTTGCACTCTGGAAACCTCGAGTGAAAAAGGTCAACATTTACTAAGTTAACTGAGCTACCAGAATCAATGAAAATAAAAATTTCACTGCCATTAGAAAATCCACGCACAATCGGCCTAGGTTCTAGTGACTCTAAGACCTGATTAGTCATTATCCTGTGTCCGTTTTCGAACTTATCTTGTGAAAATTCTGCTGTTCCTTTGTGTATCTAGAACTTGCATCATGTGGAATTCTCCTGTCATATCTAGAAAAACCTCCCTGTAACTTCCTGAATATTCTCTACTCTTTGTGGCTGGGCAAAATCTCCATCCATGGTCTGAAGATTTGCAAACTGAACAATATCTCACTCTGCAATTTGATTTACTATGTCCTATTTTATCACAATTAAAACAACGTATCGTTGTGACTGATCTCTCTGGAATTTTCTTCGATTCTACTCGTGCACATGTCTTCGCTGTTGCATCATTTCCCGAATGCGAGCGACTATCATTATTCTGTGGTTTGGAAACCGCAGCTGACATCTTTGCACCTACCTGTACAAAACTACTGTCCAGTGTCGGGCATTTTGATAGATTTTTATTAATCTGTGCAAACAAAAAGGATTCGTCTGTATCCTGATCAATTCTCTTATCAAAACTATCTACAATTACATCTGGGACCGACGTTAAAAGGCAAGCAAAGTGTAACAATCTTTCAAAATTATCTAAGGAGATATTATTTCCAGTTACCCATGGAGAGCCTGTTATAGATTTCTTTAACTCAACTACTGCATCAAATAAATTCGCACTGTATGTGACTAGTGAATCATTGCCCTTCTTTATTTTGAGAAACTCGTAAATTCCGAACTGCACATTCACGTTGAACTCCGCCATAAGTAGCTCGTAGAAATTTTTGCAGTTCATTCCAAGTTTTACACCTTCTGAACCCGAAACTGCGTGCCCGTTTCCCAATATCTCCTTTATCTAAATCCAGAAATGATTTAGCCTCTGTTAAAGCTTCAGCGCCATTCGTAATTTTCTTAGAATTCAGATAATTGTTCACTGACTCAATGAAAGTTTCTATATTTTGGGTTGGCTTCCCGTCAACTAACCCTTTAAAATGAGTAATTCGCGCTAACGCTCGTCACTTTATGCACCACAACTAATTGGGATGTGCTTGCTGCATCGTCCGGCATTTTGTGAGTGATCACACGCCCTGAGCGTAACAACATAAAAAAAGAAACCAAAAAGAACACTAGAGAAATGTAAAGTTACCTCTAAAAGAAGAACAGAAAACGGAGTTCTGCGCAACTTACGACAATGGGGTACTTACCAATTTGAACAGAAAACGGAGCACCTATCACTCGACTTGCTAACCTGTGACGTCACCCACTCGAAGACGAAGCAGAAAAACACCAGCGTGATTTTTGTTGAATCACCATTTTGCGTAATTAACTCACAATCGCCACTATTCACACTTATTTGGGTATTTTGTTAACCCCAAAATTGCTCTAAAGATCATCCAGATCTATTTCACAACTCCCCACTCCCAGTACCCGAATAGAAACGGAAAAAAGATTCCCGTATTATTGGCGTAATCACCCCGTATACACGTAATCACGACCCACTCAGTCATTCAACACTGACTCGTCGCCTTAGGTGAAGTCGCCTATGCCTTGGGCATCAACGTTACCAATTAGTCTATTAGTAATCTCCCTCTTTCGCCACCATTTAAGACATGGGACACCGCTCGCTGCCATTAAAATCATGAGGCACCGCTGCCACCATTAAATTCTGTTACAAGGAACAGATTCAACACTTTTTTGAAAGTGTACGTAGCGTAATCCTAACGATCTTCTTCAGGAAAAAGACGTATGAAGATTCGACCCATGATAACACTCACATTTTTTCCTCTCTCTCAACTCTCTCTCTCCGTGTATCGACTCTCTCTCGCTCTCTCATCGTTTTCCGAAGCTCATCCACCGGACCTCACTCATTCTCTCAAAGCAATTAAATGGACTATTTAAAGAAACACAATCGTTTCTTACAAAAATAGGTTTATTATTCGAATAACCCAACAAGAAATGAATAAAACAAAGCAAAGATTAAAATGCATAATAAATGAATTATCGAGTCAGATAACTAAACTCTAAACTGCAAAACACTTCTGATTAAAGAAGTCTCATTATGGCTAATAGCCTGGAAATCCCCAAAATCTCACATACTCACAAATCAATAAACAAAAGTCATGTAAAAAAAAAACAGTCTACCACAATTCCACATGTTATTCCAACATGTCCACAGACATCTGTCGAAAGAATTAAACATGATAGAAAACTCCCAAAAATATGTGAAATGCAAAACACAATAATGGAAAGTGTAAAATGCATAGCCAAGATATGGCAAACGTAACATAACAAAATAATAATATAAAAGAGGTATGAATATTCATATTAAATTTCCGACACCAGTTCAAAAGTTCATACTGATCAGAAAGTCATGGTAAAAATCACAAGTTCAATTTCCTCCCATAAAAACAGATTTGAAACTCTACCTTATCTGTCGATTTTCAAAGCCTGGACCCACTCCAAATCTATGGCTGGACAACTGCAGTTCTATCACGTTAATGAACGATCAAACTCACTTTTAGGGCAGAGTTTGGCATAATCTAGATCAAAGTAACGCACGTACTCACGAATATACATAACGCTTGGAAGATCACCTAACCCCAATATTGCTGAGGAATCAAACTATTTGCTGAATACAAAGATTTTGCAACTGACGGCTCGGTCAGTACCATCTCTCGCTCCAAAAATTCTTTCATCACATCTTAAAGCATTGAAGCTATGAAATGCATATATGTGTCCTTTAAATATATATATATATATATAATATATATATATATATATATATATATATATATATATATATATATATATATATATATATATATATATATATATATATATATATATATATATATATATATATATATATATATATATATATATATATATATATATATATATACATACATATATACAAAATTAAAATGATGACATTGTAATGTGTATATATATATATATATATATATATATATATATATATATATATATATATATATATATATATATATATATATATATATATATATATATATATATATATATATATATATATATATATATATATATATATATATATATAAATATATATATATATATATATATATATATATATATATATATATATATATATATATATATATACACACACAGTAGGCCTATGTATATATACTGTACTGTATAAAGCAACAGTGCTGTTTAAAATAGATTGTGGAAGTTGAAATATATGGCTCAGCATCAGATGCAGCGCTGAAAATGTTATCCCCAGTTCATAACGAAGGCCTTAGAATATGTTCAGGAGCCTTTAGATCATCACCCAAGTCATCTTTACAAGTTGAATATGGTGATCTACCTCTCTCTCTCTCTCTCTCTCTCTCTCTCTCTCTCTCTCTCTCTCTCTCTCTCTCCATAGAGAGTTTGTAACAATGAAGAGTGCATTGAGAATTCAGACAAGTGATTCTCCAACCAAAAAAACTATTTGAATTAAGAGAT
Organism: Macrobrachium rosenbergii; assembly: GCF_040412425.1. Lineage (NCBI taxonomy): Eukaryota > Metazoa > Arthropoda > Malacostraca > Decapoda > Palaemonidae > Macrobrachium > Macrobrachium rosenbergii. The sequence goes on from NC_089793.1 coordinate 59,960,125, forward strand.
GTATTTATAAACAACCATTTACCACTTTTTCCACTTAGTGCTAGAGGATTGTTTGAGTCATTGATTGTGAATTTACAGTTACCTTCAATAGTAAAATTACCACCTTGGACTATGAATAAAATGAGGATTTTCACACACTTAAAATATTTATCAAAAAGTTACTCATATACGCCAGAACACCATAAACAATATAAAGTACAGTAGAACATATAACCCGAAAAGGTCCACATTACGCAATATACACAGCCGGATCTAAATCACAGTACGGAGTGGGATATTTTCTGCAGTATCCCAAGACAAAACGAATAAGTCCTCTCTACCTGATAATGCCTCAATATTTACAGCTGGGTTGTGTGCAATAGCGTCAGGCATAAAAATAGTTAAAGAAGCTTCATTTAATAATTTTGTGATAAGATTGTACAACAAATGAAAATTTAACGCCATAAGTTGTATAATAAAGAGAAAAATATTGAAATATGTTGGATCCCGGCTCACGTATGGATTAAAGGAAACGAAGAGGCTGATAAAGCAGCTAAAGAAGCAGTCCACATAACAAGAGCAAATGTAAACATCCCTATCAGTGATTATATAAGATATATATAAACAATTTTATGGAGTTCATCAGAGAGAGAGACAAATTTGACACATTGACACTTGATGAACAGCCCACATGGCCCTCCTCCCGGAAGCTCAGCATGCAAAGTGATGCTAACAGTGAAGCATGTATTGTGAAAATGTCCAAGATACAAGCAACAAGAGTATCAAATTTTAGAAGTAAATCAATGATGGAAATTTGTCAGAATCGTCTACATTTTCAATCATTCTAATTCTAATATTCACGAAGAACTGTAATTTAATTGATAAAATATAAAAATAAATAAGTAAATAATGAAAATACGAAAACCTTAGGGCGTTTAATGAATTAAAAAAAAAAAAATGGTGCTGAACTTATTCTGAGTTCTAATATTCCTTTAGTTTTAGTGTGTGTGTATGGATGGAAACATGAGTAAATGTACTTAATGTGCGCGTGTGTTCCAGTGTAAAAGCATAGCCTTTGTGCAGTTTCTAAATTCATTTTCATGCATTCATCACCACTCCGAACGGCCTATTTGGTCCCAGTACTTGGCCTCTGGCCTAGACCTGGTATTTCATTCTAATCCTTCGGGCCAGCCCTATGAGAGCTGAGAGTCAGCTCAGTGGTTTGGTTAACTATTTTAATAATAATAATAATAATAATAATAATAATAATAATAATAATAATAATAATAATAATAATAATAATAATAAATGCACTCTTGATAGCCGGGTTTATTAAGTCACTGTAACCTGTGTTCTAAAATCAAAAGAAGAATAAGGTTGCATCCTGGTCAAGGTGGGTGTGCGTGTCATGTATAATCCCTTTATGAGTAATTTGTGCCCAAGGTAAAGTAACTTTGATACTAACTGGTTATTTGTAGCTTAATAACTGGAAGAAAAAATGTCATGTTGTCATGTGGTTGTGGATATTATGTTTATGCATATTAAACTGGATAGAGTTTTTTTATTAGATGCATCGCCTGTTCGCATTACCCTCCAGTCTTTATTACTAGAATTTGTATTTTAAATATAAAGAGATGTCATAAGTAAAGGAGTTTTTAGAGAATTCAGTGTCTGTGGTAACGATGAGAAAAAAAATCAACATAATTTAAAGTCCTTTGCTTTTAATTGTGTTAGATGTCTATAGTTTAATTAATTTCGTTAAAATTCACCTCATACATGTACGATAGAAAGCCAAAGATATAGAAACTGTTTTGATTTAAACTTTATACACACCTCCGTAAAAAAAAGAAAAACATTAGCACTAAAATTTATTCATTATAACTCTGTAAAAATTCCGAGCGAGCAAGGGCCTTAACTTGGGAAGCTGACTTCCACAAAACTGAATCCACGTAAGCAAATGGGAGTAAAAAAAAAAAGAATATTGAAACAGAAAATGCACTATGAGCAAAAAGGATTGCATACAAACATAAAACAGTAATTTAAGTCAATATTCTGATTCACTTAATGGGTCACTACATCCCCTACATGAAAGTGTTAACCCCTTTATATATTATATATTTATTATATATATATTATAATATATATATATATATATATATATATATATATATATATATATATATATATATATATATATATATATATATATATATATATATATATATATATATATATATATATATATATGTGTGTGTGTGTGTGTGTGTGTGTGTGTGTGTGTGTGTGTGTGTGTGTGTGTGTGTGTGTGTGTGTGCGCATAAGCGAATATACAGGAAAATGACAGGTAGAAGTTCAGTGCCAAGCGCTTTCACGTTTATTAACGCATCGTCTTGGCACAAATGAGACACAGATGAAAAGAAGGTTACAAAGTAAACAAAAAGAACAAGAATACCAGATGGTCAATTGTCGAAAGGAATAAACAGAAAGATAATCCCCGATAATCCTGGATCAAGTATCACAAACTAAAACCATAGACCTAACTACAAGAGATGCAAAAGTTTAGCCATGCAAAATCCAAAAACAAGCATAAGATTGAATATCAGATGGTTAATTGCCAACGGGTAATAAACAAAAGGGTAATCTAGGAAAACCTGGGATCACGCGGTCACAAACTAAAACCATATACTTAACCATAAGAGATACGGAATATTGCCCATTCAAATTGCAGAAACATGTACAAAACTGAATACTAATTATACTTATATTTATCAACAACTTTTTTAATTATGAAAGCATCAAGTTTATACAAACCAAGATTTAAATTTAGAACACTTCCATTATTTGACTTGATATAACAAGATTCAATGATATTCTTTTTGTGTGTGTCGTTGCACGGGAATAAAGATCTTGCTTCACTCCAGTGAATAGGATGATCTAAATCTCTCATATGTACGAATAATGCATTCGATATTTGGCCAGTTCTCACAGAATATTGATGTTGTTTAATTCGTTGTGATAGTGATTTTCCATTTGTCCATAATATATTTTATCACACTTTTTACAGGGAATTTCATAGATGCAGCCAGAAACATCTGTAGGAGAATTTTTCATTACTAAACTCTTAACCTTAAAATTACTGAAAACAACATTTATATTGGAAAGCTTTAAAATTCTAGGAATTTGTAAAAACCTTTCATCAAACGGTAATTTGAGAATATTATACTTGCTGAATTCAAGTATGTTATTAGCTAAATAAAATGTTTTCCTGGCTCTTTCCCATGCTACATCTACAAAGGTCCTTGGATATTTAAGTTTCAAAGCAATATCATAAATAGTTTTGATCTCAGCATCAATGAACTGCGGGCTACACACGCATAGAGCCCTTAAGAACATTCCAGAAAAGACAGAGAATTTAACATTTTGATGATGATTGGAATAATAATGAACATAAGAGGCAATGGTAGTAGATTTTCGAAAGACTGAAAAGGTGAAATTTCTATCATGTCTATGGACAGTTACATCAAGAAAACTCAACTCACAATTTCTTTCTTCCTCTACGGTAAATTTTATAGAAAGTGACTAAACTATTTAGATTAATCAGAAATTCCTGGAGATTTTCGTGAACTGGCCAGATACAGAAAATATCATCCACATACCTAAACCATATAACTTTTCGGGGCAAAATTCTTGGTCAGAATTTTGTCTCAAAAAATTGCATGTAAGTCTGCTCTACTGACTTCACGCTGCTGGATGCCCCTCTGTTAGTAGACTTTCTGCTAGCTTTACCCACAATGTCACTCTGACGATTTACCTGACGACGTCCTTTTGTTCAGAAGTCACCAATAGCCTACGCTCAAGTCCTACTTGATGTATTCCTTCTACTGCTACACTGAAGATTGTTGTACTCAGCTGCTACCCTCTGCACACTAATGTCTTGCTAGCCCACCAGCGCCCCTATACTTTGACTTACTTCCTCTATGGTGGGGAACGTTGAGTGACAACGCCTCTGCTGACGCCCAACTGCAGAAACCTGGCTCTGCAAAACCTCACATCTTGTCCACAGACAAAGGTAATGTGATCGGAAGTTGTTTGTCGGCCTCACCTAAATTTATCCTACCTGTTTTATACCAGTTCACCTACTTCCTATAACCATACCCGTATTCCTCTCCCTCAGAGAGTGCTGTGATTTTGATGGTGGTGGAGATTGTGATAAATAGTGATATAATTTAGTGCTTACTTGTGTACTTGAGTTTTAATAGTAATTGTTAAATGATCAGTGCTTTGATATTTTGCCTATGTAAATTCATTGTCATTTTACTCGAGTCCATTTTATGTTTTTAACTTTCCTGCTCTTGCAGGTTCGTGGTTTCAAGTACCTGTTGTGTGTTATCAACTGTAGATGAACGGTGCCTCCTTCCTGCATACCCAGGCGCCATACCCAGTCAAGATATCCAGCCTGTCAGTGGTACCACATTCTCGCTTAATGCACCCCTTCCTTTGCATTCTTCGGATCCTCCCTTATACATATTGCTTGTTAGCCTGCAAAAGGCCTAGTATTTTAAGAATGCAGTTTAATCACCTTTTCCTAGTATTTGTGATTTAAGTAACGTAATCTTGACAGTGCCATGGAGCTCCATTGTTAGCTTCCATACATATTTCATCTTCTGATTGCTTTTAGTGAATTATAATATTTAGTGGACACCCTAAGTTTACCTCCAATCCTTACTATATTAGTAAATTTCTAGTATTTTTCACTTATAACTTTTCTCTTCACCGGAGTGCAGCCACCCTCAGTCAGGTGTAGTTATCAAAGGTCCTATTTAGAGCCATCTTTTTATCTTTACGGCAGCGTGAACGTGACAATATATATATATATATATATATATATATATATATATATATATATATATATATATATATATATATATATATATATATATATATATATATATATATATATATATATATATATATATATATATATATATATATATATATATATATATATATATATATATATATATATATATATATATATATATATATATATATATATATATATATATATATATATATATATATATATATATATATATATATATATATATATATATATATATATATATATATATATATATATATATATATATATATATATATATATATATATATATATATATATATATATATATATATATATATATATATATATATATATATATATATATATATATATATATATATATATATATATATATATATATATATATATATATATATATATATATATATATATATATATATATATATATATATATATATATATATATATATATATATATATATATATATATATATATATATATATATATATATATATATATATATATATATATATATATATATATATATATATATATATATATATATATATATATATATATATACATATATACATATATATATATATATATATATATATATATATATATATATATATATATATATATATATATATATATATATATATATGTGTGTGTGTGTGTGTGTGTGTGTGTGTGTGTGTGTGTGTGTGTGTTTATAAGAGGATAGAATTCAAAAAAAAAGAAAAAAAATGAATTGAGCCGACATTCTGCTTTTAAATAGGTCTCAAAAGGCCAAAAAAGAAAAACAAATTTAAATGGGATAGCTGCTGACAGTTTACCTCTTAATACATATGGGAACTGATACCGCCACTACGTAATACGACAGACAGCAGGAATGTGTGAACCATAAGGTGTTCTTGACAGTGAGCTAAAATGTGACATATATACGATTATAGAGCTATCCACGACTTCTGACAACTTAACATATTGCGGTAGCTTTACTGATTAGTATTATGAGTACAAGAGACAAACTAAAAAAATATTGAACAATTAAAAGAAAACTATGTACCACAGGCAGTTTTCGATAATCTGCATAAAACGGGCGCATTTCATCATCGTATCTCTCTCTCTCTCTCTCTCTCTCTCTCTCTCTCTCTCTCTCTCTCTCTCTCTCCTTATAGTTTTCTCCTTTTCTAACTTTGACCTTCTCCCCATAATAACAAGAAATCAGTTAATGTAAAGAAATGTTAGTTTTTTGACCAAACACCAAGATATTCATGAAGATTCAACAGACCTGTCAGGTTAGCCTAAGCTGAATGGTAGGGGTTCCTGCAAGAGATGTAATAGAGGAAAACGCAGTTTTTCAAGATTATCTATTTTATGAAATGTTAAAAAAATTTGTTTCATAAAAATAAGAGAAAGCCATTATCAAATCTAAATTATAATTCAAACAGTCTCAGGCTACCAGAAAGTTAGAAAATTCTGATTTTTACTTAGTTTCTACGTAATATTAGGATTCAAACACTTTCATAAAATGAGCCTTGTTGTTTAAATTGTTTATCTGATCTAGAATCCTGCATTGACGTCACACTTGTTTGCGTAACCTTTTACAGAAGGCAGAGGACTGAGTGCAAAAATGCAAACAAAATCAAAACGTAATAAAACGTCTTCAAAGTGCTTGCTCACTCTACTTATTTTAGTAGAAAATGTAAGAACTCGTTTGCCATTGTCTGTTTACTCCATTAAGGATGGCAAAGTAGACGAAGTACTAGTGACTGTTTCCATTTGAAGCGCAACTGGATTTTCTCTCTGTGCCATCGACATCACGAGTGATTTCTGACACCCTCTGTCTGAAAACATGAAACAAAAAAACTTCATGGAAATAAGACCTCTGTTTGTTTACTCTAAGCTTCTCTCCCAGCAAAAGAGGGAGATTAAAGGCAATTTTTGACAACCGATAATCCTGATTTGCTCAAATGAAGACAGCCAAAAACTCTTGAATATACGAAGAAAAGAAAACAGAATAAAGACATCTCGAACGTTGATATAAAGAAATTACAAATCCTTCATGTTCTTAATTCTGTAACGGTCTTGTGACGAGACTAAATGAACTGGACCTTACATCCCGAAAAATGAAAGCAATCTAAAAAATCAGGATTCGTGAAACAAGGGTTTCACAAATTGAACATAAAAAAGTAAAGATTGACAGCAATAAAAAAAAAAAAAACAATATACAGCAACCTATAGATACAACATCCCTGGAATTGAATTAAATGGAAACTAAATGTAAAATTAGGAAGAGGAGGAACTAAATGACATAAAAGTGAAAAAAGTGGAAATACCCTTTTTCCATTATTATAATCAATTATGCAAATATTTTTAATTTAAAGAGCTTCTGTAGTACACGATACGAAAAAAAAAAAAAAATGAGCCGATGTTTCTTCGGCGAAATGGGGTTGTCTGTAAAACATATAATGTTGTATGACACATTCAGCCACGAAACTCAGCCGTGGTCTGGTGATGGCATGTATTCTTGGCACCAATAGCGGTGTCAGACGCACGATTCACGACTAACCTTCACCTAAAATAGAATAAAAACTACTGAGGCTAGAGAGTTGCAATTTGGTATGTTTGATGATTGGAGGGTGGCTGATCAACATACCAATTTGCAGCCTTCTAGCCTCAGTAGCTTTTAAGATCTGAGGGCGGACGGAAATAGCGTGGACAGAAAAAGTCGGACGGACAGACAGAGCCGTCACAATAGTTTTCTTTTACAGAAAACTAACTAGATAATCGTGTAGACATGTAGAAAATGAATAACAGGGAAATCATGAAGTAAATGAATCCGAGGACATTAGTGAGACGTGGTTCAAGGAGGAAGAAACTACAGAGAGGAAAGTGAATGACTGAGTTGATCTAAAAGAAGTTGGAACCAGCGAGTTTTCCCCTAGTAGGCAGCGCCCTTGCCTTTCAACTGAAAGACCTGGGTTCGATCCCGACATGAGCCAGAAATTTATTTCTGTTCCACACGTGATTGTGTGTTGATTATTTCTATCTTATTCACTCAGAAGGGATAATTCGAATGAAATGCTGTCAATTGGGTCATTGCTGAGTCGGGGAGTTGGGGAAAACTCACTGGTATGCAAGCATTTAGCTTGCCCAGGTAATTCCTTGGGTGCAGTTGCTCTCAGGTTCCAACTTCTTTTAGACTTGTATGGCCTAGTGGGCAGCGCACTGCCTTTCAACTGAAAGACCTGGGTTCGATCCCGACATGAGTCAGAAATTTATTTCTGTTCCACACGTGATTGTGTGTTGATTATTTCTATATATATATATATATATATATATATATATATATATATATATATATATATATATATATATATATATATATATATATATATATATATATATATATATATATATATATATATAATTATGAGGATCCCACACTTGCTACATGATTAACACGGTTTCTGCATTTTCAGATATAGTATAATAATGGATTTGAAGAAACAAAGAACAGATTTCAAATCTTGTGAAGGATTCAACTTTATATTTCCGATTACTTTTTGATGATGCTTTGGAGGCACAGAAAGAGAGAGAGAGAGAGAGAGAGAGAGAGAGAGAGAGAGAGAGAGAGAGAGAGAGAGAGAGAAGACAGACAGACAGACAGACAGACACACAAGAGCCCATTCCATGGTACTTATTTTTCCTTAAGTTTCATTTCGGACTTGAAATGTTTCAAGAACCAGTTCTGTTTCGGCGTCTTAGAGGAAATTTCAAAGATTTTAACTCTGAAGGTTTATTTTCTCAAAATATATTGTTTTCTTTTTGTAACTTATTCCACCTGTTTCTCATAGACATTTGTGAGCGAAAGGGAAATAAGAATAGGTCATTACTGTAACAAAAGCGGGTAAGAAGAATTTGCTGCATTCAGTCCTCCCGTCCTATCTAATACCTCTATTAATTATGAAGTGCTTGAATGCTACCGTACGACATTTCAAGAGTTAATGCATTAAAAGTCAGCGAAATGACTACTGGAATTAAGAATCTTTAAAACAACTGTGGGTGCAATGTCGATTTCGTCTTAGTGACGCTGCACGCATCCTCTTTCCGAATACAAAATATCTCCTTAGAAATAACTCATATAAAATAAATCTACTAAACTCGCGTCTAATAAAACAGTTATATAAAGAGGTAAATAACAACAAAAATTCACTATGCGAATTTGCCTAAAGTACCTCGTGGAGTTATTTTTGTCTATTGTTACAATAAATCAAAGTCCACAGTCTACACCCCTTCTGTCCTGTGTCTGGGGAAAGCATAGAGGATACACAGAGGATATCGTGCCATGAGCGATAGACTCAAACTGATGAAATAGCTTAGGCAACCAACCATCACAAAAGCCAAGTCCATCATCATAGCAGCATCATAGCATCACCGACAATGCAATTACAAAAAGTCACAAGGGCAATTCAGTGATTCTAGCAGCTATGTGATATTACTGGGAAATTTGTGTCGCCGAGATTGGGAAGGTGAAACAATGACGGATCCATTATTTGGTGCTTACACAATCCATGCCTAGCTTGATTAAAGTACGCAAGAACTCCGCACTGACAATGGTGGTGTTCTAAATCAAAAAGTTTGGTCAAAGCATTGATCTCCGACACTGATGTCCTTTAAATTACATCACAGACAAAAGAAATATTTATCACCCATGATGAACCTGCACTTCCCCTCAGACCACACATCACTTCATAATCACAAAGCTGCTCCTGACAATCTCCCAAACCAATGGAATCCTGGAATACTGAAATCAACTCTTGGCATCTTCACTTGCCAGGATCCTTAGTCTGGAGATCACAGATCTTCATGAAACTCAACCATAGCCAGAATATGAAAGCTTTGTTGTCTACGTGACTTTGTCATAAAACTCTATAGCATTCAGCAGCTACTTCTCTTCTTCAAAAACTGAGCTAGCTGAAATATACAAAACAGCTGATGACAAAACCTAGGCAACCGATGTAGAAATAATTTCAATGGTCACAGTTTCAAACAGCCGATAATATGGGTAGCAAACATAAGTGGATACTACACAAACCCTTTCTCCAAGAAGCCAATGTAAAGAATTTAAGATTGACAATATACCTGCAAAATTTATGTTCACATTTTGAACGAGAAGTCATTTGTTAAGTATGCAGACAAAAACTCAGACCACAGTATTACACTTATGCTCTTCCCGTCCTACAAACACTGCGATCGTGTAGAATCTGCTTTTTGAATATTTTCGCTTATTGTGTGAGCCTTGTTTTGTAAAAGCATGCTAATGATTTGTTGGTCACATATCAATAATGTTTTCATATATCAATAATATGTTTTCATTTATCATTGCAAAATTAATGAATTTAACTCGTTAAAAAATCTGTTTAGGATTCGTTGAGCTGCATAACACATTGCTTTCAGTTTTATAAACGAGCAGATTCCACCGCCATTGCTTCCACTTTGAACAAAAATAGCTCTGCGATCTAAATGTATGAATTTGGAAACTGCATCGAGAAACGACATTTCTTGTTATACGTGTTTATTTGGTGGAAAGATGAGACTCGTTATTTTTTCTCCCATTATGAAGCTGCAACATTATTATAAATAAAACCTGCCTGTGACTATAAGGGCGTGTGCCCGCGTGGGCTTCGGAGAGACACACAAAGCTGTGTTTTCACGAATAACAAAACAGAAACACAAACGTTACTCATCCCAGAGAAGTAACACCGGGAATTTATACGTCAAACAAATCTCTCTCTCTCTCTCTCTCTCTCTCTCTCTCTCTCTCTCTCTCTTAAAATCGTACATCTAAATTCTCTGTCTATTTCATGCATTTGATGGTCGCTTTCCACGGAAAATTGTTGGTCTTGCAACATTGTCCAGGATGAATGTTCTTTTATGCGTTATCCTGTCTACTGTTGACTTGAAAAAAGAGAACAGGAATAAAATGCGAACTTAATGATATTGTGTATGGAATCCTCCATTGCGAAAAGAGAGATGAAGAGAAGAGAACGAGAGACTAGGGAAAGGAAAAAGAAGGGGAGAATGGAAGACTTAGGAGAATGGAGGGGTGGGGGAGGGAATAAGTGGAGGGGTTTGAGAAGAGGCTGGTGCAAGCTGCTTGACCGAGGTATGATTGAGGCAAGAGAGGTTTGTTCGACTTCATTAGAAATTCCACCTTTTACCTTTCTCAGGTGAGCAGCCCTCAACCGCACAGCATCGTCTGCCTCTCCAACGCCCACACAGGCACATGACCTCAACTCAGAGCGCTTTTGATATTGAAATCATCAGCTAAAAGACAGAAAATGGTGTGCTGAGCGGGTACTATTGATAAGAAAACTTTCCAGGAAAACCCTTTTTAGTTTTCTGTAAAATAAAACTTTTGAGATGCCTTTGTCTGTCCGCCTTCACTTTTTCTGCCCGACCTGAGATCTTAAAAACTACTAAGGCTAGAGGGCTGCAAATTACTATGTTGATCATCCACCCTCCAATCATCAAACATACCAAATTGCAGCTCTCTAGCCACAGTAGTTTTTTTTTCAAATTTTATTTAAGGTTAAAGGTATCCAGGGAGCGTGCGTCTGGCACAGCTAGAGTCCAATTCTGGAGGCGTCGCCGACGCACCTTCATTTGACCGCATATGGAGAGCAACTGACCGCTGTCAGGTCGTAGCTGAAAGGTTCATAGTGCAGCACATCGAGAGAGGCTCGTAATGCTGTCAATCGAAGACAGTTACAAGAAGACTGTGACACAGAGGCTCGTCTAGATCCTCAAAGACGCTTTTTTTTATTTTGATTTGGTAGCTTTTTTTAAATTTCGATTTGGTCAGCCTAGGAACGCAGGCCACCACCGGGCCTTGGCTGAAAGTGTCATGAGCCGCGGCTGAGAGTTTCATGGGCCATGGCTGACAGTTTCGTACAGCATAGTTCTCACTCGAAACTTGGATTTTCTACAAATGGATTGATTTCTGCTTGATAGAACCTTGAAGCCGGGACTTTTAAAACACTTTATTATACACATTAACACGGCTATTAAGTCATTTATAAAACCGTCATTGGAAAACAAAGTAATATGACATCTTACATGACAGCAGTCCTGTTATCTCGCATACAAGTATTTAAAATACATAACATAGATTACCATGGTTCATTCCACTTAGCCAGACTAAGTATAAAACCCGTCTATACAACATGGTGACTTTTGAATTTCACTGAGACCAAGGAATAAAAATGTTTGACCTAACCATTATATGCCCTTATCCATTCATACAGATTCAAAAGAGCGGGAGATATTCTCAGTTCGTCAGATATTTTGTACCAGATCTTCATCAGCTCAAGCGTTTGCATAATATTCTAAACCATGTAGAATCAATTCAATATATATCTTTGATTTACCATAAAACATGTCCACTTTGCTGACAGTTTGGAATCATTTGCTTGATACAGGAGCATTTTAATAAAAAAAAAAAAAAAACTGTGTCTCATTGTTTATTTGCTAAGTCTCTGTAAATAAATCCCTGTAAATTGGTAAAAGAATTCTAATTCCCATATGATGACCTTCCCCATTCAATTGTAAATCCAGGAAAATCTAAGGCAAGTTTTCAAATAACTTTTCCTTTTGCTCATAAGCTGGGCTTTCTTGGTTTTGTGGCAGCATCAATTATAATTTTGTTTCAAATATTACGATCTCGCCTCTCGAGATCGATAGGTTCTTTACAGAAAACAAGCAATTGGGCTGAAATGACTGACGAGAGGTGACAAACAAAGGAGGGAGGAGCAGAACAAAACCAAAAAGTTACCTTAAACTTAATTTATTTACAATATTTATAGTGGGTCAGGTTCAGTTTAATTTAAAATAAACAATGAAATGAACATTACTAACAAATACAGCAAGAATCAAAACCAAAAAAAATTAAAATAAGAGTCAGTACATAAATGAATATGAAAAAAATTACCAAAAACATAGGCATGGGCAGTTCAACAAACATTACAAATAAACAACAGGTACCATAAATAATATGGTAGCATAGCTTACAACATAATTAATAATCAAGTAACATGAACAACACTCAAGCAGTATAAATAATATAATACCAAGGCGGTATAACAAAAAGAGCAGCATAAATAACAAATAATAAATACAAAATGAAGCAGCACAAGGAAACGGTATTAGCAGATGAACTCAATAGAGCCATTGAAACAGCCCCAAGCTGCTTGACGGGAACACTGCAGGACAACTCCGACAGAGTCAAAACGACAACCATCTCGTCTTCAAGCACAGTGCTGACGTCCTCCTACAGTACCGACGACCACGACAGAGCCGACACGGCAACCATCTTGTCCTCCAAGAAATGTACTGACGTCCTGCTCTGATCACGACGACCATGGCAGAGCCGACACGACATCCATCTCATCCTCAAGAAACTCTCCGCTGCCAGGACCTGACTCGCAGGTATGGATACCTGCTGCTGCTACTGCTACCCCAACTGACTCGCTGCTACGAACCTGACTTGTTGTTGTTACGAACCTGACTTGTTGCTGTTACGAACCTGACTGACGAAGTCTGACGCCATTCAACAGACGTGAACTCACCAGCAAGAAAAACAAAACAAAACAAAAGGAGGCAACAACCCACTAAGGGAACAATCAGCAAACGACTGTTCCTAACACCTCCCCACCTAAAAAAAAAAAAAAAAAAATACAATAAAAATTTTTTTTTTACAAACAAAATACTCTCCCCCGATGCTGCCACACCCCCACCAGCCAAAACAGAACCAATCCTGGCAAGGTCGCCAATGTTACGATCTCGCCTCTCGAGATCGACAGCTTCTTTACAGAAAACAAGCAATTGGGCTGAAATGACTGACGAAAGGTGACAAACAAAGGAGGGAGGAGCAGAACAAAACCCAAAAGTTACTTTAAACTTAATTTATTTACAATATTTACAGTGGGTCAGGTTCAGTTTAATTTAAAATAAACAATGGATGTCACACCAATCCACTTTCCACCCTCGCCGAGAAATTCTTTTTGGTGGGGGGGCGGAGGCCAATGATTGAATTCAGAATTCCCCCTGCGAGTTCTTTTGTGGTCTGTATTCCCAAATTTGTAAGAATGCACCTTTCTCCCTTGTGACATATTTCTGTTCTTCGTAACTTTTTTTTTTATGGGAGAGGGGTGATATGTTGCTGCTCGATCTCTCTCTCTCTCTCTCTATAGAAAGAGAGAGAGAGAGAGAGAGAGAGAGAGAGAGAGAGAGAGAGAATTACGTAATCTAAACTTTTCCAGGAATACAAAATTGCGCATATTCTATGATTAAAGAAACGCTCTCTCTCATAAATTAATGATTTTTTTCTGTGACTTTTTTCCTAGCAAAATTGTGACTTTTTTCCTTTGACTTTATTATCGACCACTATAAATCAATGTGACTTTTTTCCCGTGGCTTTTTTCCTAGCCAAAACTGTGATTTTTTTGTGACTTTTTTTCCTAGCCAAAACTGTGACTATTTTCTGTGCCTTTTTTCCAAGCTAAAGCTGTCACGTTTTTCCCGTGACTTTTTTCCTTTGGCTTTATTACTGGCCAGTGTAAATCAATGTAACTTTTTTCCTGTGACTTTATTACCAGCCACTATAAATTAATGTGACTTTTTTCTTAGACAAAATAGTGACTTTTCCTGTGACTTTATTACCATACACTATAAATCAATACGACTTTTTTCCTAGCCAAAATTGTGACTTTTTTTTCCTGTGACTTTATTACCACCCACTATAAATCAATGTGACTTTTTTTCTGTGACTTTATTACCGGCCACTATAAATCAATGTTACTTTTTTCCTGTGACTTTTTTCTTAGCCTAAATTCTGACTTTTTTTCCTGAGTCTATTACCAGCCAACCCTTACTCTAGTCCCAATTTCGACGCAATATCCTGATATAAAACTCTCTCATACAAACGCTCACTCAACAGCACACTCGATTCCTCAATTTATTGAGGCGATTTATCATAACATAACGAAATTCGGAAAATATCCAGATGAAAACAGAACTGCTCGCGATATCTGATCTCTCTGCACATCAGGGATTAATCCCCAGCGTTCTTTAAAAGGGGGATTTACGCTCATTTCAGCATTTTCTAAAAATTGTATGCTTTGAGGAGAGAGAGAGAGAGAGAGAGAGAGAGAGAGAGAGAGAGAGAGAGAGAGAGAGAAGAGAGAATCCCCCATCTCTTTCAAAAGATTGTGCTTCTTCCCCTAATCGTATGATTGGAGATGAACTCAGATTAAGCATGGAAATATTAAAAAAGTTTTAACAGAGAAAGGTTTGAATATATATATATGTATATAATATATATATATATATATATATATATATATATATATATATATATATATATATATATATATATATATATATATATATATATATATATATATATATATATATATATATATATATATATATATATATATATATATATATATATATATATATATATATATATATATATATATATATATATATATATATATATATATATATATTTGATGATGAACTGATGTGATATTAACTGTTCATAATACGATAAATGCAAGACAAATGCAGGAGTTATGAATATTCAAAAAAATGAATCTCACCACCCTCTTGGTTGTATTATTGAAGGTAAACTCAGATTAAGCATGGAAATTATAAAGAAATTGAAAAAGTTTGAATATATATTTTCGTGATGAATTGAAGTGATAGTTATCTGGTAATAGAACGGGCGCAGTGCAAGTGCAGGAATTATAAATATATAGAAACGAATCATGTAACTCTCTTGGTTGTATTATTGGTGATAAACTCAGATTAAGCATAGAATTTTTTTTAAGTTAAAAGGTTCAAATACAAATTTTCGTGATGAACTGAATTGATAGTATCTGTTAATATTATAATAGAATTGATGCAAGATAGGTGCGGGTTATAAAAAAAATGTATTTACATACAACCCTCGTGGTTGTAGCCATGATGTTATTTATCAAAATGACTCCAGTAGTGTCAAATTTATAGCTTCCCAGTTTAATTAGACATTAGACACCTTGTGTCCTACGAGAAAACCGTCAATATGACAAAAACGACTTAATGTTACT
This sequence comes from Macrobrachium rosenbergii, assembly GCF_040412425.1. NCBI lineage: Eukaryota > Metazoa > Arthropoda > Malacostraca > Decapoda > Palaemonidae > Macrobrachium > Macrobrachium rosenbergii. Next base: position 59,976,131 of record NC_089793.1, read on the forward strand.
CATTTTATCAACAATTCATCGTGTAATCAAGTGTTTATGACACGTTTCCTCCCTGCAAGAGGGCCAGGTTTGACTCTCCATCGGAGCAAAGCGATTTAGGCGAATGTCGTTAAAATCTCTTTTTGCTTTCTGCGAAGTGTAAAGCGTACCTGGTACTCTGTCGATTATGGTGGGTCTCAGCCATGCAGATAAAGAGGATGGGCTTGCAACGTCATCCTACAATACTCGTTGAAAATGCGCCATCCACAACTTGCCCCCAGCTCCAAGAAAATACACATGAATGATAAAAAATTGCCAATACAGAATTATATATCACACACTGAGTATATGACACAAATATCATATACTGAAGGCTGATATATCATGAAACTATTAATTTATTTATATTAATTCATATTCAAACACCTATTCATGGACTTATTTTATTTCATATTTAAACCCTATTAATAAAAAAAAAAAAATAATGTACATAAGACGTCGCCTTCCTCTAGTTAACAAACTAGTGTGAAGGCCAATTTGGCTTTTAACAATACCACAGTTATTCTCCCAGCAGTTAAATAATGGATCAGGCGATCACGTGACCTCCAAGCTGTTACTCGAAACTGGTTTGATCCAGTTATTTATTCTGAAAAGGATAGTATTATCGCCATCTATGCTCACTTCTAGGAAACCGAGCTCTTAAAACAGAAACTATGATTGCTTCGATAAAAGGCAAAATAATATTTGTATATGTGTATAGTCAATGACTTTCGAGAAATACAATACATTATGAAGATATTAATACTTATCTAACGAATATTTATAACAAAACATTCACTAAATAATTCTGGAAGTTAGTTTTGATATGACAAAAAAGCCGGGACGTAGATGCGCGCGCAACCAATTTGACCAACGGAATTTGTAATACATAACCATCTATATCTAACTGATTTGCATCTATCGTAAGGTGCTAATGCAGACCTATATAGTATTATATTTAATCTTATTTTCGGCCTTGCTAAAGACTTAATAAGTATATTTCAACCCACTCCTGAGTATTAAAACCCGTCAAGGTTTGTACATCCGGTTCCCAAGGTCACCTTTGGAGAATTGCCATTCTTTTAAGTACTCCCATGAGTTAATAATTGAAGAATACAACCACTTGGCACTTCCAAGAACGCATTGTAGGCTATGTATGATCTTGTACCATCATTTACTCTAGTTATTGTATGGTTTTAACCCATTGTTTTACGGAATAATGGGTAATATCAATCTGTAAATGACAACTGTTACCAAAAGAGAAACCAGGTTGACCAATGTTAAGTTGATGTAGGCCTATTCATTGTACAGAAACTTGTTTGTTAATTGCTTGATAATCCTTTACGAATATATAAATATTACTAATTATTTAAAGTATATTGTTATTTCAGAATGAATATTCATATTTATTGCTGCTTCTTGATATGTGTGTCATTTCAAATTCGATAGGGTTGGCCATCCTGACAGACAAATAACCACGGGATTTGAACGTAAAATTAAGATCTATCTTTTCATTGCACGAAAAATTCTGCGGTAATTGCAAGGTAATCCTTATACGAATATAGAAAAATTACTATTAATTCAAATTACATTGTTATTTTAAGGTGAATATTCCTTTTTAGCACTGATTCTCGATATTTGCATAAATTCTAAATATTCAACGTTGGCAATCCAGATAGACAAATACCCACGGGATTTGAAAGTAACATTTTTTTTAGTTATTTAATTTCTTGCGATGTTAATAGACTAAAGTCATACTATTGAAGCAACACTTCAATTGAATACCTTATCAATATGAAGCTTTTTTTTTCTTTTTACTTAGTAGCATCTCTGAATGGGTAAAGTTTTTTGGTCGAAGTAGTAAACTGAAGGCATCTCAATATTCACACTCCGTTGTAAAGTCAGGAATGTCAACATTTCCAAGCCCTGGATTAGAATAACTAAAGTCAATGTCTCCCTTCATAAGCAGTTTGCCGAACTAAAACTACTATTGAATTAATAATTCCGTTATGTTATTGGAACTGGAGTAAGAATAAGCGATTATTAGTCTATAGTAAGTTGTCACAGGTTGTCAGAGTTTCTCAGGATGTTGGCAACCCTGCTTCCTCAATGGCCAGCAGATGATGCAGAATATTTGCTCTCAGAAGATATATCAAGATTTTATATAATAAATAAATAAAACAAAATAAATAAATAAATAAATATATATATATATATATATATATATATATATATATATATATATATATATATATATATATATATATATATATACATATATATATATATATATATATATATATATATATATATATATATATATAGAGAGAGAGAGAGAGAGAGAGAGAGAGAGAGAGAGAGAGAGAGAGAGAGAGAGAGAGAGAGAGAGAGAGATGTATATTTATTGTCTTGCTGAAATAAATAAAAAGGTTCAATTTCAACAATAATACGTTCATTCATTCTCAGAGCTACCAGTTAAAACTGTCATTATACTGGTTTCAGTGACCTTTGTAGTTGTGACGCCAGAAAAAAAACAATTTATTGTTTATTTATTAGTATTCCATTATTCAATAATAATAATAATAATAATAATAATAATAATAATAATAATAATAATAATAATAATAATAATATTTTTCCAGATTCATTAAAACATGGGGAGTTTTATTTATGAGTTTTCATATACATTTTTAATTCATTTTTTTATTCATTTTAGGTGAATGGACGTGGCAGTCACGATGCAATAAATAGGTGAATGATATTCAAAGTTGAAATACGGCGAATATTGTTGTGTTTGAATAATGTTAACGGGAGAATTATCAGAAGTGTAACTTGTGATAACAGGAAAAGGAAGAGAGAAAGAGGGAGAGATTTTTTCAGTAACAATGTCCTTTCGTTGGACTATTGTTCAATAAATGTAGATCAGGTTATATATACATATGTAAGTAAATGTATATAATGTATGTATGTACATTTGTTTATATATATATATATATATATATATATATATATATATATATATATATATATATATATGAATATATATATATATATAAATATATGAATATATATATATATATATATATATATATATATATATATATATATATATATATATATATATATATATATATATATATATATATATATATATAATAATATATATATATATATATATATATATATATATATATATATATATATATATATATATATATATATATATATATATATATATATATATATATATATATATATATATATATATATATATATATATATATATATATATATATATATATATATATATATATATATATATATATATATATACTGTCACGATGCGTATCAAGTACCTGGTTGTTACACAACTAATCTCAAAATTCAAAAAATATACCTCACTTCAGCCAGATACCTGTACTCTCATAACATTAATTATTACGATTGAGTACTCTAAAGGTAACAGTGATCACTTAAGAAAAACTTATTTATCAATCACTTGAAAAATCAAACTAAGTTTGTGAGAATATGTGTGAGGTATCAAAAATTAAACTAGAAATAATCAAGAGTAGAAGGGCTTCACTCCATCAAACAACTCTAACTGTTTCCCTGGTCTTAATTCACTTTAGCAAAACTAAAAGAACAAAACATGTTTATCACTTTGCCTTATGCACACACAATCAATCCTATTCACTGGTGATCAATAAATGAAACACTGTTTTTCTAAAAATGTCAAATACAAAAATTTATTTTCAAATTCAAAGTTTATAATTAGTATTCACAATCTGAAAAATTTATTATTACTTGAAAATAACACAACACTTAATTAATTCTTCAATTAAATTACGAAACAAAACTAACTCACAAAAACTTTATCAGGCATTTAAATTAATCAAGCAAAATTTAAACTATCAAGAATTACTCAAGATTTAAAAAGAAAATCTTAACAAATGAAATATTATATCAAGTATGCAATGTTAAATTAGCATGAAAGATTTAAAATGCTATGTAAATAAATGTTACATCACAAACATAAAAAATGTGAAAATATGAAGAGATTGTAAATAGAAAAACACACAAAAATACACATAAGATTTATCAATAATGATTTCACTCAGTCAAAATTTCCTAACTTATCATACCAGGGTATTAATAAGTAAAATTAACATTACCTTACACAAACTTGTGAAAACCTATGTAAAATCACTTGCTGCAGCTGCTTACCACAATACACACTTTTTTACCAGGCGCCATTACAAACTAAATAACTTTACTAAATTCAGATCTCAAAAGTTAATGCTAATACGTGACCACAAAACACTACGTTAAAAGTAATCTCTTTTTAAGAACGAGAGAGAGAGAGAGAGGGAACCAAACTATTTGGTCTCAGAAATCAGAATGAAACAGATTTTATAATTCCAGTAACACATGAAACAATTACATGATGTCATTAAAGCATTTTGGGTGAGAGATACATAAGTTCTAGAAGCAGGGAGGTGACGTCATTAAAGTATTTTGAGTGCGAGATACCATGGAGAAACTTCAAGAAGGAAAGTGACATCATCCCAACAAAACGTTTTGAATGCAATCTTACAAAACATAGTGTAACTGATCAAGACATGTATTCTTTCTCTCAAAGTGGTGTACGTGACTCGAACAATGCATGTAACAATATGAAATCACTCATCTTGAGCTCGTATGGGACGAATCGGCATTTGCTATCCAAACCTGTCATCACAACCCAAAACAAAGCATTCTCTCTTATCTCAACTGATGACAATTGAAATGAAACAAGTCTTTGCTGGACACACATGTGTTCATATACTACGCTTTTACCAAGAAAGATATTCATTCTAAACTACGTTACTATTGAAACTGTATTAACAATTCTAAATTATGCTATCAAGTTACTTAATTATTAGTTCTTTTGAGATCTGATACCAGACTAAATATGACACTTCAACAATCATTATCATTACACATAACACATGAAAAAAAGTAAATATGTCAAAATTATAGGAGGATATAAGCATTACAAGGCAACATCATGAAATTCCTCCCCCCAGAAGATTACTTATCCCGGATTTGAATCCATTGATTCACAACGGGATAAATAATCTGCTATGACATTATCTTTTCCTGAAATGTGTTTAACTCTTACATTATATGGTTGCAGGCATTAAGACCACCTGGTCAGTTTCATATTATTATTTTTCATCTTATTGATGAGTGAGATTGGGTTGTGATGCGACAAAACTAAAATTTCTTCATTCCTAGGTCGGTTCACATACACTTCAAATTTTTTCAATGCTGTGATTAATGCTAATGTTTCTTTTTCGATTGTTGAGTAAGTTTTCTGATGCTTTTTCAACTTTGAAGACATAAAATATACTGGATGGAAGATTCTGTTGTCATCTTCTTGAAGTAGAACAGCTCCAGTTCCACTTTCAGATGCATCAACTTGTATCACAAACTTTTTGCTGAAGTCTGGAGCTTTAAGCACTGGTCTTGAAGTTAATATGGCTTTAACCTTCTCAAATGATTCTTGACACTATGGAGTCCAAACAAACTTTCTTTTCGGACTGGTTAAGTCAGTTAAGGGAGCTACTACGGCTGAGAAATTTGGACAGAATCGGTGATAATATCCAGCCATGCTCAAAAATCTTTGTAGCTGTTTCCTTGTAGCAGGAGGGGTAGCCTTACAGATACCTTATGCATTAGCATCAATAGGAGTGAGAAGGCCTTTTCCAACTTCAAATCCTAGATACTGTACAGTTGCCTTTCCAAACTCACTTTTTTGTAAGTTGATTGTTAGTCCTGCCTCCCGTAGTTTCTTAAACACTTTCCTTAATATCTTCAGATGTTCTTCCCATGTATTTGAATAAATCACAGTGTCGTCAAGGTATACACCCACTCCTATTGATCCTACTAGTTGATCCATCACTCGCTGGAATGTTGCAGGTGCATTCATCAGACCAAATGGCAAAACAGTGTATTGACACAGTCCAAAAGCAGTAATGAAAGCTGACAGCAACTTAGCATTCCCATCTAAGGGAATTTGATAATATCTTTTCAACAAGTCTATCTTGGAAACAAATTTGGCTTGCCCAATATTATCAAGTAATTGATCAATAAGAGGCAAGGGATAATTGTCAGCCACACTGATGGACTTCAGTTTCCTATAATCAGTACACATCCTAAATGAGCCATCTGGTTTCTTCACTAACACACAAGGAGAACTATAATGACTTGAACTGGGTTCTGTTAATCCATGCTGCAACAAATATTCAACTTCTTTCTTTAAAACATCTCGATTAAAATATGATAAGCGATAAACTCTCATTTTAAAAGGTTTTCCATCTTCTCTGATCTTTATCTCATGCATTGTCAGATTGGTATGCCTAGGTACATCTGCAAAAATTTCAGGGAAACTTTGAATCACTTCACTTAATTCACTACTTTGCTCAACACTCAGATGTTTTAGCTTATCTTGCAAATTTTCTAATATTGAAGAATTGTTCATCTTGCTTTCAGCTCCCAATTCGTAGCCATCATCGTCCTCTGTAGATGAAGTTGTCTGTGTTATTGACACTGTTTCAGTTTTAGTCTTGAGAAGTAGTTTCAAAAGATTCATAAGTATCTACCTCTGTCGTTTCCTTCTTCCTGGTGTTTCAGTCACATAAGTTCGATCACTTAACTTCTCTATTATCCTATAAGGACCTTGAAACTTATTGGTAAGGGGAAATCTTTTCACTGGTAAGAACACTAGGACTTGCTGTCCAATACTAAAATTTCTTAGCTTAGTTTTAGCATCATATTTTCTTTTCATTTTCTCTTGACTTATTTTCAAATTTTCTAAAGGATTTTCTAATTTCTTTTAATCATTTCCTCAAGTTCTTCACATATTCTCCTTGGATTTCCTCTTGATTTTCTTCCCAATTGTCTGCAAGAATCTTCAATGGACCTCTAATGTCTCGACCAAAAATCATTTCATTTGGTGAACATCCCATACTTTCTTGATAAGCATTCCTAACTTCAAATAACATTAAAGGTAAACCAGCACCCCATTCTCTTCCTGATTCATTGCAATACTTAATTAACATACTTTTCAATGTCTGGTGGAACCTTTCCAAGGCTCCTTGAGTCTCTGGATGATAAGCAATTGATAACTGTTGCTTTACTCCTAACAAGTTCATCACATCCTGGAATAATTTTGAAGTAAAGTTCGTTCCTCTATCACTTTGCACAATTTCTGGTATTCCAAACTTGGAGAAAAACTCCACAAACTTCTCACCAATTACCTTTGCACTTATACTTCTTACAGGAATCACCTCAGGATACCTAGTTACTGGACACATTAATGTTAACAGATATTCATTTCCTTTCTTTGTTTTCGGAAGTAGCCCAACTACATAAATAATTACCTTGCTAAAGAGTTCTCCTCTAACTTCTATGGGTTGTAGGGGTGCTTTCTGAATGGTTTCGTTCAGTTTTCCAGCTATCTGGCATGTGTGTGACACATTCTGCAAAATCTGCTAACATCCTTATGAAGTCCAGGCCAGAAAAAATACTTCATAATCTTCTCAACAGTCTTCCTGATTCCCATATGTCCAGACTCATGCGCTACTGCTACAACTTGTTTCCTCAATGGATATGGAATCAAAATTTGATGATATTTACTCCATTCAGCATTTCCTGGTATATCTGCAGGTCGATGCTTCCTCCTTAGCAATCCTTCCTTTAGATAATAACAGGTAGAAGTTTGTTGCATCCCTTCTTGATCAATAACTCTGAAGAACAGATCAGCCAACGTTGTATCCCTCTTCTGCAGTTTCATTAGCTTCTCTCTAGTCACTTGAACAACTTCAAGGGCTGAACTCTCCATATCTGCTAACTCTGCTTCTGTAGTTTCACTACTATCTTCAGGAACACTTTGACTACTCAGAGTCTCTTTAATAACAACAGGATTCTCTTCTTCTTGGGAAATCTCTTCATTACTAACACTAGGGGAAACTTCACTTTCCTGGAACAGCTCTTCTAATCTTAAAGATCCGTCACTTGATCCTTCTGGTACAGGTAAATTCTCAGTATCTTCATTTGCAAATGTAGTTCTCTTCATACTTCTGGTAGTTACACAACTTGGAAACAGGTGGGGGTTATTCTTCTCTAAATCTACTGTAGGACTAACCCTTAATGGTTTGTCTGTCACTATAGGACAAGGAACAAATGGTACACCACCAACTTCATTACCCAGTAAAACATGTACACCTTCAACAGCTAGTGAGTCCTTTACAGCAAAATCAAAATTCCCTGTCACCAATTCACAGGATAAGTGCAAGCGGCATATAGGAGTTACCTCTTCTCCTCCTATACCCTTCAAAATAACTGAATCTCCGGTGAGATTCTTTTCCAGCTTTGGGTGAGCACCACGAACTACCACACTATGGTTACTCCCCGTATCACGTAATACTTTGACTGGTACCTGCACACTTCCTCCTTGAGTTGTCAGCGTACCTTCATAGATATATGGCTTAAAAGCCTCCAAGCTGCTCAGCCACTCACTGCTTGAAGTCACATTTCCACTGGTTGCTAAACACTCTGCTTGTTTAGTCTCAGTCTTCCCCACACTGCTCTTCGAAGTTTGCTTCAACTGGTTACCTTTAACCACTTGACCAACTGGTTTGGTCTGCTGTTGTGTCTGATAACAATCTCGACTGTAGTGTCCTACTCTTCCACACTTGAAGCAGACAACATTAGTCTTCTGTATCTGTCTTGAGAACAGACTGGATGATGAGGATTTAACATTCAATTGTTGAGGGGTGTTACCTGGCTTTGTATTGGCATAGCCACTAGAAGGATTCCCAGTTGTAATCTTCCTGAAATTTGGATGAGACCTGAAACCTGTGCATTGTTGATTTTGGTACTTGACATTATAATTTCTTTTGCTACATATAATATTGTAGTCTTCGCTCAATGTAGCAGCTTTGTCAAGTTTTTTAACCTCTCTCTCTCTTAAATAGGCTCTCATGTGTTCAGGAATTCCTCTAAGATATTGTTCTAGGACTACTACTTTTCAACTTCGTCCATAGATTTAACTTTAGCAGCCTCCAACCATCGTTTAAAACATCTTCTTACTTTGTAGGCATAATCCAAGAAAGTTATCTGGTCATCCTTTCTCAGAGATCTGAATCTTTCATTATAATATTCAGGGGTCATCTGGTAAACTTGTAGCACATTGTTTTTGAGTACCTTGTACTCTTTACACTGATCAGCTAATAAGACTAAATAGGCACTTCTTCTTTTACCAATGAGAACACTCTGTAACAAGACTGACCATTTAACCTCTGGCTATCCCATACCTGAAGCCACTTTTTCAAAGCGGTCAAAAAACTCATCTGGAGCTTCTTCTGTAAACTTTGGAATTAACTTCTGCACTCTTACTATATCAAATACAGGGCCTGAATTACCTTGAGTAGGGTTAGATGGTGTTACAGGTAATGTGGTTCGAGCTTTTATTAACTCCTTCTCCCTTTCATGTCTTGCTCTTTCTCTTTCTTCTTCTGCTGCTTTTTCTTCTTCTCTTTCTTTTCTTTATCTTTTCTCTTTATCTTCTCTATCTCTTTCTGCCTGCATTTTCTCTCTTTCAGCCTGTATCCTCATCTTAATCAAATTTTCTTCTGCTTCTATACGTCTAAGCTCTGCTTCTGCATCACTTTTCTCTTTCTTTTGCTCATGTTTATCTGTAAATTCTGCCTCAGCTGCATTCAACAACTCTTGCGCCTCTCCTAACTCTTCATCTATTTTACCAGAGTCCATCAATGCTTGGATTGCAATATATTTGATTTGTGCCTTAATCATACCACTAGACACATTACCCATACATGCCACTGCTAAAGCAATCCACTGTGCCTTAGTCAGGTTGGATTCAGATAACTCTTGGATGGAAGGAGTTGCTAAAAACTTCTGAACATTGAACAGAGCCTTTTTCTCTAAATTACTCAAGTAAATAATTCACAATACAAAGCAAAAAATAACTATGTGATCACTCTCCTATCAAAATATATCCCTAACACCAACAGCATAAATCATAAACCAGGGTGATATTTTGTTTTGTTCCCGGGTCTCTGGGCACCAAATAATATAATGTCATGATGCGTATCAAGTACCTGATTATTACACAACTAATCTCGAAATTCAAAAAATATACCTCACTTCAGGCAGATACCTGAACTCTCATAACATTAATTATTACGACTGAGTACTCTAAAGGTAACAGTGATCCCTTAAGAAAAACTTATTTATCAATCACTTGAAAAATTAGACTAAGTTTGTCAGAATATGTGTGAGGTATCAAAAATTAAACTAGAAATATTCTAGAGTAGAGGGGCTTCACTCCATCAAACAACTCTAACTGTTTCCTTGGTCTTAATTCACTTTAGCAAAACTAAAAGAACAAAACATGTTTATCATTTTGCCCTATGCACGCACAGTCAATCCTATTCACTGGTGATCAATAAATGAAACAATGTTTTTCTAAAACCATTATATACAAAAATTTATTTTCAAATTCAAAGTTTATAATTAGTATTCACAATCTGAAAAATTTATTATTACTTGAAAATAACACAACACTTAATTAATTCTTGAATTAAATTATGAAGCAAAACTAACTCACAAAAATTTTATCAGGGATTTAAATTAATCAAGCAAAATTTAAACTATCAAAAATTACTCAAGATTTAAAAAGAAAATCTTAACAAATGAAATATTATATCAAGTATGCAATGTTAAATTACCAAGAAAGATTTACAATGCTATGTAAATAAATGCTACAATACAAACATAAAGATGTGAAAATATGAAGAGACTAAATAGAAAAACACACAAAAATACACATAAGATTTATCAATAATGATTTTATTCGGTCAAAATTTCCTAACTTATCATACCAGGGTATTAATAAGTAAAATTAACATTACCTTACACAAACTTGTGAAAACCTATGTAAAATCACTTACTGCAGCTGCGTTACCACAATACACACTTTTTTACCAGGCGCCGTTACAAACTAAATAACTTTACTAAATTCAGATCTCAAAAGTTAATGCTAATACGTGACCACAAAACACTACGTTAAAAGTAATCTCTTTTTAAGAACGAGAGAGAGAGAGAGAGGGAACCAAACTATCTGGTCTCAGAAATCATAATGAAACAGATTTTATAATTCCAGTAACACGTGAAACAATTTCATGATTTCATTAAAGCATTTTGGGTGAGAGATACAAAAGTTCTAGAAGCAGGGAGGTGACGTCATTAAAGTATTTTGAGTGCGAGATACCATGGAGAAACTTCTAGAAAGAAAGTGACGTCATCCCAGCAAAACGTTTTGAATGCAATCTTACAAAACATAGTGTAACTGATCAAGACGTGTATTCTTTCTCTCAAAGTGGCGTATGTGACTCGAACAATGCATGTAACAACATGAAATCACTCGTTTTGATCTCGTATGGGACGAATCGGCATTTGCTATCCAAACCTGTCATCACAACCCAAAACAAAGCGTTCTCTCTTATCTCAACTGATGACAATTGAAATGAAACAAGTCTTTGCTGGACACACAAGTGTTCATATACTACGCTTTTACCAAGGAAGATATTATTCATTCTAAACTACGTTACTATTAAAACTGTATTAACAATTCTAAATTATGTTAACAAGTAACTTAATCATTAGTTCTTTTGAGATCTGATGCCAAACTAAATATAACACTTCAACAATCATTATCATTACACATAACACATGAAAAAAAGTAAATATGTCAAAATTATAGGAGGACATACGCATTACAAGGCAACACCATGAAAAAAAAATATAATATATATATATATATATATATATATATATATATATATATATATATATATATATATATATATATATATATATATATATATATATATATATATATATATATATATATATATATATATATATATATATATATATATATATATATATATATATATATATATATATATATATATATATATATATATATATATATATATATATATATATATATATATATATATATATATATATATATATATATATATATATATATATATATATATATATATATATATATATATATATATATATATATATATATATATATATATAAACAAATATGTATATTAACTATTTATCAGATACACAATTGTTCTGTGCATTAGTAGAATTACTAAAAGGACCTCATTAAAACTGGATGGTATCCAATGGAGTAGGCTATTTATTCAGAAAAAGTTACAAGCTTTCTTGCACAAACAGTCCACATTATCAAGTATCCCTACATTGTACGGATACTTGATAATGGGGACTCTTTGTCCAAGAAAGTTTGTAACTTTTTTCTGAATAAATACTCCATTAGATACCATCCAGATTTAATGAGGTCCTTTAGTATATATATATATATATATATATATATATATATATATATATATATATATATATATATATATATATATATATATATATATATATATAGCCTCGATGGCTCAGTCGGTTACAGCATATTTCGACTTCATAGAGGTCTGTGGCGTGGGTTCAAATCTGCAGCCGACTGATCAGAGAGGCAGACACTTTATATCCGTGTAGACATCCCGGGATTATATATGTAATCAACGGATAGGTTTGCTTTAAAAAGCAAATGGATGTTACAGACTAAATACACACACAAAACAAAGCCACTACAACACCTTCTAAAAACATAACAAACATCTCACACGTCTGAATCTCGCCATTCCCGCAAAAATATTTTACCTGCTGGGAAGAAAGGGCGTTGGGCCGGGTATGATACATGAAACATATGCTACTGGGGCCTAAGCGATGTCAGGCAGGGCAGCTGATCGAGACCACAGGTCTACCCTCAAAGCCAAATCAAAAAGTCCTTGAAAAGAAGGCATCGTAATTACCCCATACAAAAAAATGGGAAAAAGCACGTTAAAAGAAGAAGAAGAAGAAGATAATATATATATATATATATATATTTGTATATATATATATATATATATATATATATATATATATATATATATATATATATATATATATATATATATATATATATATACATATATATATGTGTGTGTATGTAATTCTACTCAGATAGGAAGGTAGAAATTAAAACAAACAAAAAGTACATTCTTACGTTTTCACGCCTTGCCTAAATGAAAAAAGGACATTGAAAAAATGCACAGACGCCCTATATATGTATATCCTTTCTCAGAAGTCAGGGAAGAAATCCGGACAGCGGACTGCAACCGTTTATTGCGTAAGAAGCTGTAAACTCTATCGGTAAACGATATTTGAAAATATTTTGATATACTCTGTATTTCTTAGGTAGTCACGATTCCTGTTATTTTCTGTCTGATTTTCATTTATTTTCCATTATGCGATCACCTTCAGTAATTTTTGTTGGAGCATCCAGTGTTAACGTAATTATGCATTTAGTGTTGAACTTAGTTATTTGGCTCCATTTGTGCATTCCCTCAGTTCCCTTTGAGTGTCTTATTATTCTTGCAAGTAACCGTCTTGCATATATTGCAGATAGGCCTTGACTGTGGATTCACTCGGCTCTATCCCATGTGCAGTACCCCTTCTAACCCCTCTGTGATGTTCCTGTTATGAAGACATCATCGGCGTAGAATATTTACTCTGCGTAAGATTCATTCATTTAGCAGGTCCTTATTATTACCTGCCCAGTAATTCGTCATTCTTCTGATCTGTTCTTATTTAAATATAATAAGTTGAGAACCCTTGAGTTTACATAATTTTCCCTCACATGAAGAAGGCCCTAGGCCACAGATTTTCGTTTGCTTTGTCTACGAAGTTGCCCTAATATTGAGTCAGATGTGTAATACAGCAGATTCCTTGATAATGTAAGGAACTCCCTGCGTTCCTCCATTGCCACTCAGAATCAAGCAAATATCCCATGGACATTCGTAGGAATATATGTATATATATATATATATATATATATATATATATATATATATATATATATATATATATATATATATATATATATATATATATATATATATATATATATATATATATGAATGTCTTTTCCTGTAATACTACAGTGTAATATGAATATAAGAAGGGCCATAAAACACTGTTTAAACGTTGAAACCATATATTTCGGGCACTTGCTTCTGTGCCCCTGTTCACTGGTAGAATATGGACACATGAAATGTTACAAGGTTATATATACAAAACATAAAGGTGTGGCCTTAAGTCTACGAGGTATGAAGGTGACCGTTTCCTAAGAAGGAGGAGAATGACCAATTCCCTAGTGGTTTTTGGCCTCATTAGCTCCCATTTGGCGACGATTCTGGATGTCGCGTTTCTTGGGTCATCTTCTTCAGGAGGGGTCTGAGGATTAAAGCGTCAATGTCGTCCAATTTCCAATGTCCTCCTGATAGGTTCATATTGTTGGTTTGATTGATGATAGCAGATTCCAGCATCTTTCTTTTGTACGGACAGCTACTTTTGAAAACCAACTCCCCCCCACTCCAGTTTATGACATGTCCTGTATTTCTGATATGTAGGAAAATACCCGAACTCTCTGAAGCGTAACGTACTGATCTTTTGTGCTCTGTTATTCTTTGCGAGAGCGATCTACCTGTCTCGCCTACGTAAATGTCATTACAATTGCTACACGGTATCTTGTAATCTCCGGCTTCTTCCCCTTTGTTATTTAAGTATACGTTAATGAGCGAACT